>NW_017962150.1:22861-24135 GCF_001601855.1 Plasmodium reichenowi | reverse complement strand
GTAGTCTTTTAAATTACCAACTAGTTAATCAAATATAAATTTTATTTTAAATAATATTAATTTTTAATATAGTACATATATTTTGCGCTTATAGATTATTATTTAATAAAATTTATAATCTATTTAAAATTAAAAATTTATATATCCTCACCTATACACTATGATATTATCATTAATTTGCATGTGTAATGTATATTTCTAGCGTTAATTCTGAGCTAGGATCAAACTCGCAATATAATAAAATATATATATTTTAAATATATAAATAACATATATAGAAATTATATGGAAATAAGTAGAATTGAACTACTATCTTTATTATGCAAAAATAAGATTTTACCATTAAACTATATTCCCAAATATATATTTATATATAAATATAAATATTCTTAATAGCTTAGTGGTTAAAGCATTCGGCTGTTAACCGAAATACACTAGTTCAATTCTAGTTTAAGAAGTTAAAATAAATATGAATAAAGAGATTTGAACTCTTATTATAATAACTAAAATCTAAATTTAGTGCGTTTACCAATTTCGCCATATTCATATATATAAATCTAGTAAGATTTGAACTTACATATAAAACTTAGAAGGTTTTTATTTTATCCATTAAATTATAGATTTTTAAGTAATATTGGATTCGAACCAATGATCTTCTGTATGTAAAGCAGAAACTTTACCTCTAAGTTAATTACTTTAAATTTTATATTTATAAATAAACTTGTAATTTAATGGATAAAATATATAAATACGAATTATAAAATAAAAGTTCAATTCTTTTCAAGTTTATTTTTAGCGAAATAGAGCATAAGGAAAGTTCGTCGGATTCATGCTCCGAAGGTAATCGGTTCAATTCCGTTTTTCGCTTATAATTATATAAATTTATTTATTATAATTTAAATTAAATATATAATTAAATATATATAATAAATTTAAAAGGATGTCTATAATTTTTATTAAATAAGAAAGACGTTATATATATTAACGAAATTTTTATAATAATTAATAAAAATATATTTATATTTATTAATAAATATTATTATAAAAGTATCTGATAAAATATTTTTATATAAATATTTTATTTAAAAACTTAAGGAATTGAATCATCTTAGTACTTAAAGGAATAAAAAGTAATAACGATTTTCATAGTAGTGGCGAGCGAATTGAAAAAAAATAAGCATTTAAAAATATGTAAAATTTTAATAAAGTAATATAATATATAATTTTATATAAATAATATAAAAAATAATAAGAATTATTTTATAAAATTAAAT
>NW_017962150.1:22164-22761 GCF_001601855.1 Plasmodium reichenowi | reverse complement strand
AATTAAGCTACTTTAGCAAATATAATAATAAATATGTAAAATGTAATTTTAATTTATCAACATATTTTAAAACTAATTCTTCTGATTTTGCACAATTTGAACGTACTTTAATAATAGTTGGTAAATATTCATATGTATTATATTTAGAAGGATGTACAGCTTCATTATATAAAGAATCACAATTACATGTAGCTATAGTAGAAATAATAGTAAAAGATTATGGTTATATAAAATATTATACATTACAAAATTGGTATAGAGGAGATTATTTAGGTAATGGTGGTTTATATAATTTTACAACTAAACGTGGTATATGTTTAAATTATTCAAAATTAGATTGGATACAAATTGAAGTTGGTTCAATTATAACATGGAAATATCCTTCTACTATTTTAAAAGGTAAATTTTCTATTAGTAATTTTTATTCAATATCTTTTATATCAAATATGCAAATAGCTGATACTGGTAGTAAAATGTATCATATAGGATCTTATACTAAAAGTTATATAATTTCTAAAAGTATATCTTTAAATAATTCATTAAATATATTTAGAGGTTTAGTATATATTAAACCTTTTTCATATAAATCTTATAATT
>NW_017962150.1:19838-22064 GCF_001601855.1 Plasmodium reichenowi | reverse complement strand
GATCTTATACTAAAAGTTATATAATTTCTAAAAGTATATCTTTAAATAATTCATTAAATATATTTAGAGGTTTAGTATATATTAAACCTTTTTCATATAAATCTTATAATTATACTGAATGTAGTTCTTTAATATTTGGTAATAATTCTTTAACAGTAACTATTCCTTATATAAAAAATTATAATAATACTAGTTATGTAAAACAAGAAGCTTTTGTTTCTAAAATTGAAATTATATATTTATTTTTATTAATGCAACGTGGTTTAAGTATTTCAGAGTCTATTTCATTATTAATTATAGGTTTTTGTTCTGATATTTATAATAAATTACCATTTGAATTTAATTTAGAAATACCTATATTATTTTCATTAAAAATTAAAGATATATTTAATTAATTAAATATGAAATATAATAAAAATGTAGTTAATATAAATTTTTTATATATTAATAAATATAAAAAATTATTAAAATATAAAAAAAATAAAAATATTATTTATATATTATATAAAAAATATATATTAATTTTAAAAAAATTAATATATTTAAATATTATTTAAAAAATAATATGATAAAAATTAATATAATTAAAAAATATTATTATAAAAAATATAAAAATTTTTTTCAAAAAAAAATAATAATAAATAAAAAATTTATTTTAAATAAAAATTTAATAATTAAATTAAATTTTTATGAATATATAAGAAATAAATTACAAATATTTAATTTTAAAGGTATTTTGTTAAATAATAAAAATAATAATTATATTATTTTATTAAAATTTAATAATAATGATATAATATATTTATATTTTAATTTAAATACATTTAATTTAATTAATATTTTTAAAATAGGTAAATTTAATATAAATTAAATGATATATATTATTAATCCTATTTTAGTAAAAAATAATTATATAATATCAAATTTATATTTATTATTAATTCAAGAAATAATATATAATTTAAGATATTATATTTTATTTTTAAATAATAATATAAATATTAAATTTAATTTTATTTATTATAAAATTATAATTTTATTAACTAATATAAATATAAATTCTATTGATACTATTCAAAATATAAATAA
This sequence comes from Plasmodium reichenowi, assembly GCF_001601855.1. NCBI lineage: Eukaryota > Apicomplexa > Aconoidasida > Haemosporida > Plasmodiidae > Plasmodium > Plasmodium reichenowi. The sequence continues at coordinate 20,975 of NW_017962150.1, read as the reverse complement.
TTTATTAAAAATAATTTTAACATTAAAATTAAATTTTATAAATATAAATAAAATTATAAAATTTAATATATTAATATTTATATTACCTTTTATTTATAATAATATTATTATATTAAATGGATTATATAAAATATGTATTCAATTATTTAAAAAAAATAATAAAATTTTTATTATAAAATTTAAAAATAATAATAAAAATATTATATATGTATATATATATATTAGTTTTGGATTAAGAATTATTTTTAAAATAAGTAAATTAAATATTTATTGTTATTTTAATAATTTTAAATTTAATTTTTTAATTTTATTATTATATTTAAATAATATATATATAAATAAAAATATATCATTATTTATATATAATAATATTATAAATAAAAAGATATTAATATATAATTATATAAAATTTATTTATTCAAAATATAATAATATTAATAATATAATATCATTAAAATTATTTATTATTAAATTAAATAAATTTAATAATATATATATGAATTTATTAAAGATTTTATTTTCAATAAAATTTAATTTTTCATATTATTCTGATTTTTATATTAATAATATTTATAATAAAAAATTTTATTCTATTATTGATAATTTATTAATAAAAAGTAAAAAATATTTAAAAATATTTAAATATCAATTATTAAATATTAATAAAAATATATATAATAATATAATTTTATTATTAAATAATAAAAAATATATAAATATAATTTTAGAAAATATAAATATAAATCCATTAGTTCAATATTCGGATCAAATAAATAATTTATCTGAAATAAATCAAAAATTTAAAATAAATATGATAACTACAGGATTAAATTCTAAATTTATTTTAAATAATGATTTAAGAGAATTACCTAGAAATATATTAGGATATATCAGTTTAATAAATACTAATGAAGGATTAACTTGTGGTTTAGTTAATTATTTAACTACAAATATATTTTTAAATTTAAAATATTTATTTGTAATATATTATAAATATATATTTTATAATAAATATAATTTTAAGTTATTATTAAATATATTTAATAAAAATTTTTATAATATTAGTTTTAATAATATTTATTTAAAAAAAAATATTAATTTTAATAAAACAACTATTTTAACAATAAATAAAAATAC
>NW_017962150.1:0-19738 GCF_001601855.1 Plasmodium reichenowi | reverse complement strand
TAACTACAAATATATTTTTAAATTTAAAATATTTATTTGTAATATATTATAAATATATATTTTATAATAAATATAATTTTAAGTTATTATTAAATATATTTAATAAAAATTTTTATAATATTAGTTTTAATAATATTTATTTAAAAAAAAATATTAATTTTAATAAAACAACTATTTTAACAATAAATAAAAATACATTTAAAATATGTAATATAACACAAAATATTATTTACATACCTTTTAATTATTTATTATCTTTTATTGAAAATTTAATACCATTTATACATTATAATGATTCTATTAGAAATTTAATGAGTATAAAAATGCATACTCAAATTGTTCCTATTATATATCCAAATTTAAGTAATATTATTACTAATTATAATTTTATTTTAAATAAATATTTAAATTATTTAGTTATTTCATATCAAGAAGGAATAGTTATATATGTTTCTTGTATAAAAATAATAATAAGAGATTTATTTAATAGACAAATAATTTATTATTTAAATAATTATAAAAAAATAAATCAAAATATATTATTAATTTATAAACCTATTGTATGGGTAGGGGAAAAAGTTAATATTGGTCAGATTTTAGCTATAAATTCTAATTTATTAAATAGTGAATATAGTTTAGGAAATAATTTATTAGTAGGTTATGGTTCTTATTTAGGATATGAATATGAAGATGCTATAATAATTAGTAGGAGAATTTTATATAATAATTTATATACTTCATTACATTTAAATATTTATGAAATATCTTTAAATATAATTAATAATATACCAGAAATATGCAGTATAAATTTATCTAAAATGTATTATAAAAATATTAAAAATTTAGATAAATATGGTATAATAAAAGAAGGTACATATATATTAGCTAATAATATATTAGTTTCAAAATTAATGTTTATGCCTTTTATATTTAATAATAAAAGTTTAATTAATATTATTAATTTTTTATTTGGTAGTAAACTAAGAATATTTAAAAATAAACCTATTATTTCTACTATTCATGATATAGGTAGGGTTATTAAAATAGAAATATTACCAAATCATTTATATAATAAAACAGAAAAAAATAATATATATTTAAAATTTAGAATATATATTGGTATACAAAAATATTTACAATTAGGTGATAAAATATGTAATAGACATGGTCATAAAGGTATTATATCTTATATTAGTGAAATAAATGATATACCATATTTAAATAATAAAATTCAACCTGATATATTTATAAGTGCTATAAGTATTCCTTCTAGAATAAATATAGGTCAAATATTTGAAGGAATATATGGATTAAATAGTTTATATTTAAATACTAGATATATAATATCAAATAATTTAAATAAAAATTATTATAATAATTATAATCATATTTTTAATTATTATAAATATAATTATAATAATAATTTTAATATAAATAGTAAAATGTCTTATAATTATAATAAATATTATTTAAAAAATCCATTTACTGGTAATATAATTAATAATAGTATTTGTTTAAATAATATTTATTATTATAAATTAATTCATATGATAAAAGATAAATTTAGATATAGATTTATAGGTTTATATTCAGAATTAACTCAGCAACCAATAAAAGGTAATACAAAACAAGGGGGTCAAAGATTTGGAGAAATGGAAGTATGGGCTTTAGAGGCTTTTGGATCTTCTTATTTATTTAAAGAATTTTTTACTTATAAATCTGATGATATTAAAAGTAGAAAAATATTAAAAAATTATTTATTTAATAATTATAAAATAAAAAATACTTTTATATCAGAAACTTTTAAATTAGTTTTAAAAGAATTACAAAGTTTAGCTATTAATATAGAAGCTTTTTGTATATCTAATGATACAAATAATTTATTAGAAAATTTACCAATTAATATAATTTATTAATAATGATAATACATAATAATATAAATTTTATAGGATTAAAATTAAATATATTAAATCCTAAACAAATAATAAAATGGTCTTCAATATTTTATAAAAATAAAATTATAATTGGAGAGGTATTAATACCTAATACAATAAATTTTAATACAGGATTACCAATTTTAAATGGTTTATTTTGTGAAAAAATATTTGATTATATGTATAAATGGAATTGTAATTGTAATAAAAAAATGTATAATATAAATAATTTTTCATTTTTTTTATATTGTAAATTTTGTAAAAATAAATTAATAATAAATATAAATAGAAAATATAAATTAGGTTTTATATTTTTAAATATTCCAATTTTACATTTATGGTATTTAACAGGTCCTTTAAAAGTAGCTTCATTATTATTAAATAAAAATGTTTTTTATTTAAAATTTTTAATTTATTATAAATATTTTTTTAGTAATATTAAATATAAACAGTATTTTTATTATAATAAGTTATTTTCAAAAATAAATTTATATAAAAAAAAATATGAAAATATTATTCAATATTTATTTTCTCATAATATTTTATATAAAAAATTACAAAATATAAATTTATTAACTGAATTATTAAATAATAAAGAATTATTATTAATTAATAATAAATATTATAATAAAAAATATTTATATAAAAAAATTAATTTATTTAATTTATTTATATTAAATAATATAAAACCAAATTGGATATTTTTAGATTTATTACCAATATTACCTGCTGGATTAAGACCTTATTTTTATGTAAATAATAGTACATATATTATATCTACTATAAATGAAAATTATAGATTAATAATTTTAAAAAATAATAAATTAAAATATTGGTTATATTTGCGTGATAATATTTTTTTTATATTTGAAATAATAGAAAAGAGATTATTACAACAATTAATTGATTATTTATTAATAAATAAATTAATTTTAAAAAATAATAATACTTTTTTTAATTTTAGTAAAACTTTTCAAGGTAAATATAGTACAATTAAATATAAATTATTAGGTAAAAGAGTTGATTTTTCTGGTAGATCTGTTATAACTGTAAATCCAAGTATTATATATAATAATATTGGATTACCTTATTATATTAGTATAAATTTATTTAAGCCTTTTTTAATAAATATATTAAAATATAATAGTAAATTAAATATAATATTTAAAAGTTTATTAATTAATAAAAATTTATTTATTATACAAAAATTTTTAAATAAATTATTACAAAATCAATTTATTATTATAAATAGAGCTCCTACATTACATAGAATGAATTTACAATCTTTTAAACCTTTATTAACTGAAGGTTATTCATTAAAATTCTATCCATTAGGATGTACAAGTTTTAATGCTGATTTTGATGGGGATCAAATGTCTATTTTTTTACCATTAATTAAAACTTCAAAGTTTGAATCTAATATTAATTTAAATTTTGATAAAAATATAATATCACCTTCAAATAATAAAAATTTATTTAGTAATTTACAATATTATAAATTAGGAATAAATACTTTATTAATATTAAATTATAATAATGAGTTGAATATATTTTATTTTAATTCAATTGAAAAAATATATGAATATTATAATAATAATATTTTATTTATATTTAATTTAGTTTGGATAAAATATATAAATAATAATAATATATTTTATATATTAACTTCTATTAATAGAATAATTATAAATTTATATATGTATATATATTAATAATAAATATGTATTTTTATTTTTTTAATAAGTATAATTTAAAAATTTTAGAAAAAAAATTATTAATTATATTTAAATATAATATAAGTTTTAAAATATTACATGAATTATTATATTTAGGATATGAATATAGTTTTTTATATAATTATTCCTTAAATATAAAAGATTTTTCAAATTTTATATATTTATTAATTTTATATAAAAATAAAATTAATAATATTTATAATAATAAATATTACGAAATTAAAAATAATTATATAAATATATTTTTAAATAATTATTATTATTTAAAAGTTATAAATAAAATTCAAAGTATTTTAAATAATAATTTATATAATAAAATTAATCCTATTTATTCAAATTTATTTTTATTTTTTAATAATAAAATAAAAATAAAATATTCTCAATTACAACAATTAATAGGTTATAAGGGTTATATTTCAAATATAAAAGGAATGATTTATGAAAAACCTGTTATAAATAATTATATAAATGAATTAAATATATATGAATATATTTTATCTTGTTATGGATCTAAAAAAGGTATAATTGATACAGCTTTAAAAACAGCAGATTCAGGATATTTAACAAAACGTTTAATAAATATTACAAGTAATTTTATAATAAAAGAATTAAATTGTAGATCACCTTTTATATTAAAATATATATTAAATATGGATATATATGGTAATATTATATTACCTTTAAATATATTAAGATTTAAAATTTTACAAAATAATATTTTAAATTTAAATAATGGTACTTTTATTTATACAAAAAATACTTATATAACTAAATATATATTAAATAAATTATTAAATTTATATAATAGAAAAAATATATATTTAAACATTAGATCAGTATATTTATGTAATATATATAATAATATTTGTAATACATGTTTAAATTATAAACAATTATATAAATATAATTTAGGGCAACATATAGGGGTTATATCTAGTGAAGCTATAAGTGAACCTAGTACTCAAATGGTATTGAGAACTTTTCATGCTAGTTCAATTTTAAAAGATAAATTTAATTTTAATAAATATTTACTTTATAAAATATATTTATATAAATTAAATATAAATAAAATATTTAAATTAATTATAAATTTTAAAAAATATATTAATATTAAATTTAATTTAATATTTTTAATGAATAAAATATTATACAATTATAATAATATATTATTTAAATATAAATATATTTTACAAAATCAATATATAAAATGTAATTTTATTTATAATTCTATTTCTAAGAATTTTAAATATAATTTAAATAATATTATTATTAAGTATTTAAATAATGTAATTAAATATTATAATTATAGTAATATACAGTTGTTAATTAAAAATATACATAATAAATGGGTTTTATATAATATATATACATATTATTTATATTATTATTATATAAAATTATATAATTTATATAATAAAGGTATTATTTTAAATAATAATAATAATAAATATAATGTTATATATTTTTTAATTAATTTTTTTAATTTATTTTCAAATTATTATTATAAAATTTATAATAATAATTATAATTTTATTAATTCAAATTATTATTTAAAAAAATGAATTTTATATTAAAAAATTTTAATAATATACAAATTTTAAATAAATTATTTTATATAAATAATATATTTATATATTATAAATATGAAAATAAGTTATTTATATATTTAAATGGTATAAGTAATATTATAATTAAAAAAAAATATTTAAATTTTTATAAATATATTTATAATAAATTATTTTTTATAAAAAAATATAATAATTTCTTATATTTATATGAAATATTTAAATATAATTGGTATAAATATTTATTATTAAATAATAAATATAATTTATATATTATATATAATAATTATATTAAATATTTATATAAATATAATATAAATATTAATTTATATTTTATAAAAAATTTATTTTATAATAATAATAATTTTATACATAATCATATTATATATAAAAATAATTATTATATTTATAATAATAATATAAATTTATATCAATATAATAAAAATATTTTAATAAATAATAATTTATTATATAATAAATTATTTTATAATTATATTAATAATAATATTTATAATTTATATTTAAATGATATTACTATAGGTTTACAATCTATAAATATAATATTTGAGAATAAAAATATAAAAGATAATATTTCTTTTATTTCTAATAATATTTATGTAATATTTTATATAAAATATTATAATTATTTAAATAATATTATATATATATATAATATATGTAATAAATATAATATTAATCATTATAAATATAAATTAAATTTTTATTCTTATATTTTTGAAGATATTAGTTCTATTTTATATAGTGGATATTCTTTACATACAGAATTTTATTCAATCAATAAAAATTTAAAATATTATTTTAGATTTTTATTAAAATCTATAAATATTTATCAAGCAACTAAAAGTTCATATATATATGTGTATAATATTTTAATTGAATCTATTTTGAAACAGTATAGTTATCAAAATATTTATTTACCTTCAATTTATTTTGAACTTATTATAAAAAAAATGTTATCATGTATTAAAATAATATCTAATAATTTTAAAATATTCAAATATAATGATATAATATCTTTACAATTAATAAATATAATTAATTATTCTTTAAATTTAAATAAATATTATATTTATAAATATGAACCAATTATTTTAGGTATTACAAAATCAATTTTAGCTAATTCTGGATTTTTAACAAATATAAGTTTCCAAAATACATTTAAAATAATAAGTTTAAATATTTTAAATAATAAAATTGATTGGTTAATAGATATAAAATCTAAAATAATATTAACTGATTTATTACCTGTAGGTAATGGATGGTATAGATATTTAGTAAATTAATTTTTTTTAAAATATGTTTATTACTTTTGATAATTTATTAAAATCAAAAATTTATATAGGAAATATTTATAAGAATATTTATTTTGAAAATTATAAATATATATATAAAATAAAGTTTAATTATTGTATTTTAAATTTTACATTTATAGCTTTATATTTATATAAGTTATATTTATATATTTATAATATATCACTTATGAATAATAAAATTTTATTTATTAATAATAATAATTTAATAAAAAATTTTACAATTAAAGTATGTAATTTAACAAATAATTTATATATAAATAAATGGGTTTCTGGATTATTAACTAATTGGTTTGTATTAAAAAAAAAAATTATAATATATATTTGGGTAAGTAGAATAATTAAAAATAAATATTTTAATAATATATTATCTAAAAAATGTATATATAATTTAAATATAATTTATACTAAATTATATAGTAAATTTAATGGTATAAAAAATATGATAAATCTACCTAAATATATATTTTTAACAAATTTTAATAAAAATTTAATTTTAAAGGAAATTTTAAAATTAAAATTAATTTTAATAAGTTTTATAAATTTAAGTTTAGATTCAAGTAATATAAATATAAAAATTTTAGGAAATTATAATAATTATAAATCTTTAAAATTAATATATAAAATAATTTATACTTCATTAATTCATAGTAAGATTAAAAATATGTAAATATATTTTTAATTATATATATATTATTAAATATTATATTATAATTTAATAATACATTCCATAAATTAATATTTTTAAATAATAGTAGATTATATTTATTATTTGATATAATATATAATAATTTTATATTTTTATATTTATTATTTATAATATTATATATATAATTATTTGAATTTTTACTTTTTAATAATATATTAAATAATTTAATATATACAATTTTTTTAATATTATGATTTTTTATTTGTATATTTTTAAATTTTTTTAATAATAAATTTTTTTTCAATTTATAATATAAATTAAATATCATTATAATAATAAATAAAAATATAAAAGAGAAAATGGGATTTGAACCCATGAAATATATTTATATTTTTTTGATCTCAAATCAAACACAATAAACCACTCTGTCATTTCTCTTATTATTTATATAATAATTTTATTTTATATAATAAAAGTTTTAATAAATTTTTACTTAATTTAAAATTATATTTTAAATATTTTAATAATAAATAATATAAACAAGAATTTATATTTAATTTTGGATTATAAATACCTAATTTTATATTTTTATATTTTTTAGTTTTTTTTATATTTAAATTTATTTTATATGTTTTATATTTTGTTTTATTAGATTTTGAATATAAATGAATATTTTTCATATTATTTATTTATAATTTAAAATATATACAAATAATGGAAATTGAATCCATATCATTAATTTGGAAAATTAATATTTTACCAATTAAACTATATTTGTTAAAAATTTATAATAAATATATATTAAAATTCAATTTATAATATTTATTTAAATAATAATATAAAATATATTTATTTTTTATAAAATAATGTTTATTGTAAGTTAATAATAAATCACTTATAGATTTATCAAAAATTAATTCTAATATTCTTTTTAAAGGACGAGCTCCATATAAAGGATTATACATTAATTTAACTAAAAAATATTTTAATTCTTTATTAATATGTATAATAATATTTAATTTATTTAAATATAATTTTATTTTTAATTCATTTATAAATTTATTAAATATAAATAATAAATTATTAATATTTAAAGGATTAAATATTAATATATTAGTTAATCTATTTAATAATTCAGGTTTAAAATAATTATTAATATTTATTTTTATATTTTTTTCTATTTCTTTTAAATCTGATTTTGATAAAAAATTTTTATTTTTTAGATATAAATCATAATTTTTTGGACAACCTAAATTACTTGTTAATAAAATTATTGTATTTGTAAAATCTATCAATTTACCTGTAGAATCTGTTAATCTACCTTCATCTAATATTTGTAACATTATATTATATATATCAGGATGAGCTTTTTCTATTTCATCAAATAATATTACTGAATTAGGTTTTTTATAAACTTGTTCTGTTAATTGACCTCCTTCTGAATAACCAATATAACCAGGAGGTGAACCTATTAATCTTGAAATAGAATGTTTTTCCATGTATTCACTCATATCAAATCTAATTAATTCTTTTTCAGAACCAAATAATTGTTTTGATAGTATTTTTGCTAATTCAGTCTTACCAGTACCACTAGGACCACATAAAATCCAACTTCCTATAGGTTTATTTTTATTTTTTAATCCTATAAAATTTTGTTTAATAAAAGGTATTATTTTATTAAAAATATGATTTTGACCATATATATTATTATACAAATATTTTTCTAATTTAATTAAATTTAATTTAGTTAATTTATTATCCTTAAATAATATAATTTTAGATATATTTAAATAATTAGATATTGAATTTTTAATATCTTCTATAGTTAAATTATTATTTTTATTATTATATATAATATTATTATTATATGTAAATAAATAATTAAAATTTGAATAAGATATTTTATTATTTAATAAATATTTATTAGAACATGAATTTTCTAATAAAATTAATGGGGTTGTAGGTAATATTAAAGGTTTTATATATTTTTTACTTAAATTTATTAATTCATATATAATATAATTATTAATATTAATTTTATAATAATTAATATATTTATATATATTATTTTTTATTATTAAAAATGTTTGTAATATTGATAAATCTTTTATTCTTATTTTATAAAAATAAGAATCTTTTATTATATTATATTTAAAATATGTATTATATTCTTTTTTATTAGTTACTATTATTATATGTATATTATATCCATATAATTTATTTAATAATAAAAATAAATAATATAATTTATTATTATCATTATTAATATTATCTGATAAATTAAATATTTCTATATTTTTTATAACTAAAATTAATTTATATTTATTTGTAAAATATTTAGATATATTCAATATTTTATATATTAAAGTTTGTATATCATAAGTTAATAAATCATTTAATACCCATATTTCTGTATATTTTAAATATATTGGTATAATTTTATTATTTATATTATTAATTAATAATTGTAAAAATACAAAAATATTATCATTTTCTCCCTCTATTATTATATGTTTTTTTATTTTTAAATTTAAAATCTGTAATAATTGTATATATTGTTGTTTATAAAAATTTAAATTATTATTATAAATATAATTTAAATTTGAAAGATTTACTGATATTTCTTTTAATTTTATTTTAATATTATTTGAAAAAATATTAGTTTTTATATAATTATTTAAATTTAAATTAGAAAAATTTAAATTTAAATATTTAAATAAATAATTAATATCTTTATTATTATTTTTTTCTTCTAATAATAATAATAATAAATTAAATGAATTAATTTTAAAATTAAAGTTATTTAATTTAATTAATATATTAATAACTTTATTAGAAAAATTTATATTAACAATATTTTTATTATTATATTTATATTTATTTAATAAATATAAAATTAATTTATTATTTATTATTTTTTTATTTATTTTTAAAAATTTTGTACATAAATTATCAGTTAATAATAATCCTAATAATAAATGAATAGGCATTATAAAATTATTATTATATTTTAATGCTAAATATTCAGATTTAATAAATATTATTATTAATTCTTTTGTACAATAAAGATTATTTAAAATTATCATGATTTTTTATTATTTTTTATGTTTATTTGTTTAAAATTATTTTTTATAATATATAATAATTGATTAATATTATAAAATAATAATTGAAATTTTTTATATAATAATATTTTATATATTAATAATATTTTATTTAATTTATTATTATATTTATTATATAAATTATATATTGTATAATTATATATAATTTTAAATGTTTTATCTGAATAAATATAAATTATAAATAAATTCAATTTATATTTATTTATATATTCTGTTATTTTTTTATTTAATAAATTAATATTAATATTATATATTTTAAATTTTAAATTTAAAATTGAATTTAAATTTATTTTATTATTTTTTATTAAAAATTTATATTTACATAAAATAATCATTTTTTTTTTATTTATATATTATTATATACATGTCCTAAAGGATTCGAACCTTTATTATAAATTTTGGAAATTTATATTTTTACTTTAAATTAAAGACATAATTTTTATATATATGAATAAAGAGATTCAAACTCTTATAACAATTATGGTAAAATTGTATTTTATCATTAAATTATATTCATTATTATTAGAATAATAGGATTCGAACCTATATTAATGAAATCAAAATTCATTACCTTAACCTTTTGGTTATATTCTATATATATTATTATATATAATAAGAAGTCATAATAGCTCAATGGTAGAGCAATGGATTGAAGATCCATGTGTTATCAGTTCAAATCTGATTTTTGACATTTATTTAATAATAAAATTATAAATAAAAAATTTAATAAATATTTATATTTGTTATATATTATAGTATTATAATATTTTTTTTTATTAACTAAAATAAATAATAAAATAATAATATATATCCAAATAAATAAATGATAATAAATTATATTAAAATATTTAATAATTCTAAATATTTTTTTTATAAAAGATTTATTAATAATTATATTTTTCATATTATTTTTATTTAATTTTTTATTTCTGTTATAATACCTGCTCCTATTGTTTTTCCTCCTTCTCTAATAGAAAATTTCATATTTAACGTTAACACTATATAATGTTTTAATTCAATATGTAATGTTATTTTATCTCCAGGTATAGCTACTTTTTGTGAATTTTCATTTAAATATATATTTTTAATTTCTCCAGTAACATCTACTGTACGAATAAAAAATTGAGGTTTATATCCAATATTAAAAGGTTTATGACGACCTCCTTCTTCCTTTGTTAAAATATATGTTTCAGCTATAAAAGACTTATATACTTTTAATTTATTAGGTGTTGCTAAAATCATACCTCTTTTTATATCTTTTTTCTGAATATTTCTTAATAAAATACCTACATTATCTCCAGATTGTGCTTGTGTTAATTGTTTTTTAAACATTTCTAATCCTATAACTGTTGTTAAATTAGGAGATGATTTTTCAAATTTTAAAATTTCAATTTCATCATTTAAATTTAAACATCCTTGTTCAATTTTACCAGTTACTACTGTACCTCTACCTGTTATAGAAAATACATCTTCTATTGACATTAAAAAATAATCATTAATTTTTCTAGTAGGTATTATAATATTATCAATTATTTGAATTAAATTATTTAATTTTTGTATCCAAATATTAGATTTTATTAATTCATAATCCTTATTTTTTTGAATTATATTTATTACATTTAATGCTGAACCAGTTAATATATGTATATAATTTAAATCAAAATTATATTTAATTAATAATTCATTTACTTCTAATTTTATAAAATCTATTAATTCCACATCATCACATAAATCTTCTTTATTTAAAAAAATAATTATATTTTTTATACCTATTTGTTTTATTAATAATAAATGTTCATAAGTTTGAGGCATTATACCATCTATTATAGATATTACTAAAATTGCTATATCCATTTGTGTTGCTCCTATAATCATATTTTTAATATAATCAGAATGACCTGGACAATCTATATGAGCACAATGTTTTGTTAAAGTTTCATATTCAATATGTGTTGTATTTATCGTAATACCTCTTATTTTTTCTTCTGGAGCTGAATCAATATCTGAATAATTATATTTTTTTGATAACCCTTGTAAATTTAATAAATAAGATATAGCAGTTGTTAATGTAGTTTTTCCATGATCTACATGCCCTATAGTACCTAAATTTATATGTTGTTTATTTCTTAAAAATAATTTATTATTCATCTTTTATTTAAAATATTAATTTTTTAATAATAAATAATAATATAATCACTTCTTAATTTTATTTTTCTTTAATAAATATATATATACTCTATTAGATATAAATTGTTTAATTAAATTTAATTTTATCTTATATAATTCACCCTCTTTATTATAACTAAAAATTATATATTTACAAATAATTTTATATAGTAAAATATTTTTATTTTTTATAATATTATTTAATAATTTATATATATTAAATATAGACTGTTCATATGATATTATAATAGGTATATTATATTTAATATGATTTATTTTTATTTTTAAAAAAGAAAAAGGTAATAATAAATTTTTTATAGCTTTATTAAAAATAAATATACTAGATTTATTAGTTATTTTTTTTAATAAATATAATATATATATTAATAATTTTATACTTTTATTTAACTTACCTTTTTTCAAAAATATTTTTATAAAATACTTAAATATTATCATTATTATTTATCTATTTTAATATTTTTTAGTTCCATATTTAGATCTAGAAGTTTTTCTATTTAAAACTCCAATTGAATCTAAAGAACCTCTTATTATTTTATATTTTATACCTGGCAAATCTTTTACTCTACCTCCTTTAATTAATACAAAATTATGTTCTTGAATAGATTTACCTTCACCTGGTATATATGCTAATAATTCCTTATTATTTGATAATCTTATTTTAGCAACTTTTCTTAAAGCTGAATTTGGTTTTTTTGGAGTTTTTATTAATATTTTTAAAACTATTCCTTTCTTTTGAGGACATTTATTTAATAAATAATTTGTTATTTTCTTATTTTTTTTATATTTTTTTTTATATAATAATTTATTTATTGTTAACATTTTTTATATCTTATTAATATTTTCTTTTTGAATATTTACATCCATTATAAGGTATTGAAGTTATATCAAATATTTTATTTATATTTAATTTTTTATTTTTATATTTTACATTTAATAATAATTTTAATATATGTATTCTATAATAATTTATACCATTAAATATTATATTTATATTTAAATAATTTTTATTAATTAAATATTTTATAATATTTATAGTTAAAATATTATTTGCTAATATAGTATTTTTTAATCTATTTTTAAAATATTTAAAACAACCACATGATATATTTTTAATATTTTTTATATAAATATATTTATTATTATTATATTTATATTTAGATATTGTTATTAAAGTATTTTTTAAAGTTAATTTAAAATATAAAAAAATTATATAATTATTACATTTAATCATTGTGTTTGCTTATGTTTTTTATTTATACAAATTATATGTAATTTTTTAAAACGTTTTATTAATTTACATTTATTACATATTTTTTTTATTGAAGAACGTTTTTTCATTTTTTATATTAAATTTTTTTATTTTATTTATAATTATATTATTTTTTTTTATTTTTAAAATTTTATGTAAATAAATATTTAATCTATATAAACTAATTTTAATATTACTAATATTATTTTCTTTAATATTAAATATACTTATATTATTTATCATTAATAATATATTAATATTATATAAATTTAAACCATATATATATTTTAATATATATATAAATAAATTCTTATTTAAATATAAAGTCATTTTAATTTTAAAATATATTAAATAATATTAATAATAATTTATTTAATAAATTATATCTATTATGTATTATATTATAATAAATTATTATTTTACAATTAAAATAACCTAAACATTCAAATAAATATTTTAATAATAAAAATCTTATATTTAAATAATTATAAATTTTAAATTGTAATTTAATAAAAAATTTACTATAATTTATATATATATATCTTAATTTATATATATTTAATATTGAATATTTAAAATAATAAATATTATTTAAAGCTTTTATTTTAGCGGATATAATAGCTTTATTAATATTAATATTTTTACTAACTCCTAATCCTATCCAACCTTGTTTATTACCTAATACTAATACTATTTTATATCTTCTAATTCTTCCTTTTTTTATTGTATAAGATATTTTTTTTATTTCAATAATTTTTTCAATAATATTATTATTATTTAACTTTATAATATTATTATTAAATTTAATATTATTATATTTATAAATATAAAAATAAATAAAATCTAAATTTTTATTATTAAAAATATATTTTTTATCTTTATTATTATTTATAATATAATATAATTTTAAATATATAATTAAAATATTATAAATTTTATATAAATAATTATTTAATTTTCTTTTTAATATTAATACAAAAATACTTTTAAATAATACTATAATATAATATAATATATAAAAATTATTCAATTTTTTATTAATAATACTAATTATCATATTAATTTTATACCTAATTCTTTATATTTATTTATATATTGAAATGAATTTATTAAATTTCCAATAGAATTTAATATAAATATATTCATACTATATAAATATATAAAATTTTTATTCACATCTAAATTACAAAATATTATATTAGGTAACTTAATAATTATTTTATGACTATATTTTAATTGAAATATTAAAAAATTACCTTTTTTTATATAATAAAATTTATAATTTATACCAATTACATTTAAAATCAACTGATACTTCTTATATTGTATTTTATTAAATATATTACTAAATATATACTTATACATCTTAAATATAAAATAATAAATATTATTTTTTATAAAATATATATATATATTATTTAATATATTAATATTATATATATTATTATTATTTTTAAATATATATATATAATTTAAATATTTTATATCTAAAATTAAATATATATTACCTTCTTTTATATTATTATTTAAAACTATATACTTTCTATTATTTATCATATAACAATTATAATTATAATATTTATAAAATATAAAATAATAAAATACCACCAATTTTATATTTTAAAGCTAATATATGTGTAATAAATTTATATTTTGAAGAATATAAAATTAATAAACCTTTAAAATACTTTTTAAATTTTATAAAACATAATAATTTATTAAAATTCATATAAAATAATTGATTATATTTAATATATACTTTAAAATAATTAATATTTTTATATTCATTTAAAATTATAAAAATAAAATATTTATTATATATATTTAAAATATATAATTTAAATATATATTTATAATTATATAATAATATACTTAAATAATATATTACTTTATTATATTTATATAATATAAAATTTCTTTTTAATTTAAAATTATATTTAACATTATTTAAAAATTTAATAATCATAATTCAAATAAATTTTATTTTAAACTTATTCATATTTAATTTATATTTTATATATTTAGATATATAATTATTACTTTTAGTACCTACAAAATTTAACTTATTATTTATAATTATTACAGCATTTTTATTAAATTTTATAGAATAATATTTTTTAAAATTTAAAAATTTTTTTTGTTGTACTAAAATACCTTTACATTTATCAGATTTTTTATATAAATTATTATTATATAAACTATAAACTACTCCTATAACTATATCACCATATTTAGGATTTTTATATTTATTTAAAGTACAAATATATTTAAACTTAAATATACCACTATTATCTATTACATCCAATATACTATTTATATATATCATAAAATTTTTATTACTCTATTATTACAATATTTACTTTTTTTATAATATTTAAATAATATATAATCATTTATAATAACTTCATTTCTATTATCATATATTTTTATATATAAATTACATAATAATAATTTTTTATATTTAAAATTATACTTATAAAAAGATATACAAACTATCTTAATATTTATATTTAAATTTTTAATAACATATCCTATTTTTATATTCATATTCTTTATTTAATTATTTTCTAATATATTGTAATTTAAAAGGTAATTTATAAGATAAAACTTTTGTTATAGTATAAATAATATAATTTGAAATTTTACTTATTTCAAATAATAATTTATTTTTTTTTATAGGACTTACATATAATTCTATAGATCCTTTTCCTGATCCCATTCTAGTTTTTAAAGATTTTTTAGTTAATGATTTTATACATCTTATACAAATTTTATATACTCCTATTTTTTTTAAATATTTATTTATTATAAATTTTGAAGTTTCTAACTGATTTTTTGTTAAAAAACCAGAATCTAAAGATATAATACCCCAATATAAACTTAAAAATTTTAAATTAAATTTACCTTTTATTTTACCTTTTTGATTTTTTTTTATTATAATATTAGTCATATATTATAAATTTTTTTAATTTATTTTTAAATATTTAACCAAATTTTTATACTTAAAATACCATATTTAGTATTTATAATATCATTTATATATTTAATATTATTATTTAACGTACTTAAAGATATAATACCATAAATATATATTTCTGTTTTAGTCTTTAAACTATTTTTAAAACGACCTGAAAATTTAATTTTTAATCCTTTTATATTAAAATTATTTTTTTTTAAAATATTATTATATAAATAATCAAATATTAATTTTAAAGATTTATATTTTATATAATATTTTTTTATATAATACATTATAACATTAATATTATTTATATTATTTATATATTTTATTTTTAAAAAACATATATAATTATAGTAATTATAATAATAATAATTAAAATAATTTAATAAAATAAATATATATTTTAAATTATATATATTATAATATCTATTATATAAAAAAAATGTAATTATAAATTTATTTATACTAAAATTTATATTTATATTAATATAATTATCTTCTTTATAATTACATATTTTATATATATTATAATAAATAAAATATGTTAACAATATATTTATTAAATAATATTTATTTTTACTAATATTTATATAAAAATTATTTAAATAATTTTTATATATTAACCCTCTAAATATTAAAGGATGTACTTTTTGTCCCATATCTTTTTTAATTTATTAATAATTCTTTAATATTATTTTTTACAAATTTAGTATATATAAAATTTCCTAATTTATTAAATAACTTAGTTTTATTTATATAAATAGGTATAAATTTATATCCATTATATACTTTTATATATAAATTTAATAATTTTTTATAAATATATAAATTTTTATTATATATATTTAAAATTAAATTTTTATTATATTTATATTTATTTATATTCATAAATATATATTTATTATTTATAGTAATTTTTAACCAATATAATTTTATCATTAATTTTTTTTTTTATATTTATTTTATTGTTTTATATCCTTTTGAATGTAATCCTTTTCTAGAACAAGGATATTTACGACCAATTCCTGTTTTTCCTTTACCTCCACCATGAGGATGATCACATACATTTTTAGCTTTACCTCTTACTTTAGGTTTAATATTATAATAAATATTATAACCAGCATTTTTTATTTTAAATTTATTATGAAAAATATTACTATTTACACCGATATAACAAAAATTATTCATATTTATATATTTATATTGTTTAGAAGGTAATTTTATATAAACTAAATTTTTATAAAATGATAATATTTGTGCAAAAGTACCTGCTGATTTAGCAAAAATACTACCTTTTTTATAATCTTTAGATATATTATATATATATGTACCTAATTTACAATATTTTAATTGTATATAACTTCCTATTTTAATATTATTAATATTTGTTAAATAATATATAGAATTTATTATATAATTATGCTGTAAAATAATAAATTTTTGTAAATTATTTAATTTAGATAAATACAAAATACATCCTATATATGTATTTCTAAAATAATTTTTTATTTTTTTAAATAAAAAAACTTTATAATTTATAGTAATATTATAATTATCATACCAACTATCTATTAATTTATAATTATATTTTAAATTTCCACCTCCTTTATTATAAATAGTAATATATCCTTTATTATTTTTACCAAAACTTTTAAAATATTTATAAGTATTATATTTTTTTAATTTTAATATCATTTAAATGTAATATAATATTTTTTTAAAAAATCTTTTTTATTTATATTATTAATTTTTATATTATTATAATTAATTAATTTTATTTTAAATATATTTTTAATTATATATTTTATATCTGATTTTATAAAATATTTTATAGAATAAATAATACAAAATTTATTTAAAAAATTAATTTTATAAAATAAAATATTATATAAATAAAAATTTAAAATAACTTCTTTCATAATTTAAATTAAAAATATTAAATAATTATACATAATAATATTTATAAATATATTCTTATTAAATAATTTATTATTTAAATTAATTAAAATATATTTATTATTAATTATACCTTTTAAATATAATAATCTACATATACAATAATTTTTATTTTTATAAAATATATTTAATAAATTTATAATATTTTCTAATTTAATTATTATAATATTACTACGTTTATTTATTAATAAATAAATAAAAATTAATCTATAATTTATTTTATTTATAATTTTATTTTCTTTATAAAAAGGTCCAAAATTACAAGCACCTTGTTTACATACAGGTGATTTAAAATTTTTTAATCTAGCTTTACCTAACCCCTTTTGTACTCTTATTTTTCTATTACTAAAATATACTTTACTTCTATTTTTAGTATGTTTATACATATAAATATTATATATATATAAATATTTTATAATATAAATTATTAATTTACATATTTTAATATAATTATTAAAATATAATTTAATAAAAAAATTATATTTATATTTAAATATTATATTATTTAATGTATTATTATTTAAAATAATAATATTCATTCTAAAATATACATATAATATTATTTTCAGAAAAATAGGATTTGAACCTATATTCTTCTATTCCCAAAATAGATATGTTACCATTACACTATATTCTGAATTAAATATATACTTTTAAGGAAAATCGAATTCCTATTTTCTTCTTGAAAAAAAGATGTCTTACCTTTAAACGATAAAAGTTATTAAATGAACTACCTGAGATTTGAACTCAGAACCATTCGATTAAAAGTCGAGTACTCTACCAATTAAGCTAGTAATTCTTAAATAAAACGAATCTGACGAGAATTGAACTCGTATTCTTTATTATGACAAAATAATATTTTCACCTAATTAAACTACAAATTCTAATGATAGAGAAAAAGGGATTCGAACCCTTGGTATAATATTATTATATATACAATAAATTAGCAATTTATAACTTTAAACCTCTCAGTCATTTCTCTTTATATAAAAAAATAAGTTAAATCAGATTTGAACTGATGTAGATATATTATCAATGGATTTA
>NW_017962912.1:0-407 GCF_001601855.1 Plasmodium reichenowi | reverse complement strand
TTATTATTTTATTATTTTATTATTCCCTCTGTTTCATTATTTATTTTTTTATGTTTTTAAACTTAATAATTCTCTATAATATCAAAATAATGAATATATACATACCTTTAAATTAATAGCATATTAAAATTTTTTAATAATAATAAAAAAGATGTTAAATGTTATTAATAACATTTTTTTAACAAAATCAATTTAAAATATATTCAATACTATTAACATTAATTCAAAATTATAGGTGTACGTATTTTTTTTTTTTTTTTTTCATTATTACGACCCTAATCTTTTCACTTATTCTAAAACTTTTTATGCATTTTCTTATTTTTTTGATCTATAATATTTATTAATATTGATATAATTAAATATATTTAATATAACTTTTTGCACACTTAATTTTTTTTTTTTAATTT
>NW_017962911.1:0-300 GCF_001601855.1 Plasmodium reichenowi | reverse complement strand
AAAAAAAAAAAAAATAAGAATAAAATAAAAAATTAAAAGAAATAAAAAAAATAAAAAAATAAAAAAATAAAAAAATGTGAAATAATAAATTTAGTTATACAATAATATAATATAATATATATTTATTTGATTTAATTATATTGTTTTAAAGTTTAAAGCATTTACATTAAAAATAATGCTCTTTTACCAAATACAATACATTTATGTTGTGTGTATTCCTATATTTATTATCACTTTTTTTTTTTTTTTTATAAATATTTAAACAATATAAAAAATTATATTAACAACATTTAATTACTT
>NW_017962910.1:0-547 GCF_001601855.1 Plasmodium reichenowi | reverse complement strand
TTGAGAAATAATTCATAGAAATAAATTACCAAAAAAAAAAAAAATAAAATAAATAAAATAAAATAATAATATATAATGAATATAATAGAATGAAAGAATTTGAATAAATAAATTTATATAACACAAAAAAGAAAAAAAAAATTAAATGTTCATTATATAATATTCTTGTAAGATCATAGGAATATACAACCTCTCAAATAAAAAAAAGAAATAAAATAAAAATGAATAAAGAAATAGTTAGAACAGAACATAAGTCAAGCTTGATCTATAAACAACTAATTTTATTAATATTATATTAAAAAAATAATTATAATTGTAATAATAAAAGTACCCGTTTTTTTTTTCTTTTTTTTTTTTTGAATTAGGTTGTTTCGTTTTAGATAAATGTGTACTTTTTGACAAACCATTAAAAAATTCATACATAAAAAAAGAAAAACCTTTATTAAGTTACAAATTATATATATAGTTATTAAACATATACCAACTTTAAGAAAACCTTTTATAATGAGATTATATTAATACCTTGATATATATATATATATATATA
>NW_017962909.1:0-545 GCF_001601855.1 Plasmodium reichenowi | reverse complement strand
TAATTTCTCATTTACATTTTAATTATTATTATAATGTTTTAACAAGGAATACTGACTATCAAGCTTACTTAAATGGTTGAGAGTACCTTGACTACTTAATTCTAAAAGGAGCTTATGAATAAATATTAGGAAGATCTATACAGGAGAAAATAAATGATATATATATTATAAAATCGTATATAATAAATATATAATCACATTATATATAATCATATCATATCATATATATATATATATATATATATACATACTGTTAGTATGTAAAAATAAATCATATATCACAGTGTAAAAGGTATGTATACGTTATACAACATACAACAGAAATGTGTTCATATGAAATGTCCAAGAACAAACAACTTACATATATTTATATACATTATTATACTATAGAAAAATATGTATCCATTATTATAATTCAAAAATTAATCATATAATTTTATTTCTTCAAGAAAAAAAATAAACATGAAAAAATTATAAAAAAAAATAAAATATAAATTCCTTCTGCATTATATATATTAATATGCATTCTAAGAAAGAACAAATAT
>NW_017962908.1:0-300 GCF_001601855.1 Plasmodium reichenowi | reverse complement strand
ATATATATTTATATTTATATATTGAATAAATAATATAACAAATTAATAAATCTTTTAATAATAAAGCATTTTAATTTTCTACAAATGTGTACTAAATAAAATATTACTAACTTTAAAATAAAAACCTACACATAGTTTGAATCTTTATAACGTAACCCTTGTGAACCGAAAAAAAAAAAAAAAAAAATTATAAGTTTATAGAATTAATTTTTGTTTACAATATTCTATCACATATAACTTTAAACGAAAGACGTACTCTTTAATGTATATATTTATTTGTGTTTAAGCGTTTCCAAAAAA
>NW_017962907.1:0-348 GCF_001601855.1 Plasmodium reichenowi | reverse complement strand
TAAATAAAAAAAAAACAAGAACAAAAATGCAATACATAAAAAATGTTATCATAATAGTATAAATTATGTTATATAAAATATTTATGTTATTTTATGAATATTCATTTTGTAACATTACGTGAAAGAATTGATGGATACTGTCGAAGAATTATATATATATATAATTATAAATTTATATTTAGTATACAAACAAGCATACATATACATATTTTACGATATATATATGTCTTTATTGTTTTGTATTTCCAAAATATTTTATATAATTATAACATTATATATATAAGCATATATTTTTGTATACCATTCAAGGAGTAATAAGGAAATATTATTATTATCATATTAATAAGG
>NW_017962906.1:0-364 GCF_001601855.1 Plasmodium reichenowi | reverse complement strand
AAAACTAAAAGTTATATTTACATATATTTATAATTAAAAGTAAGTATATACATATAGATATTATGAAAATATATATTATCAACACATACATATTATATATATATATATATATATACATAATAATATTTAATATGTTATAAAATATATGTATATTTAATCATAACAAAAAAGAAAAAGAAATATGTTTATTATGCATAAGCTATATTTTATAAATATAAATTTATTACATTTGCATATATATTTTTTATATGTAGAAAAATAGTCTTTACGTGGCACAATATGAACTATGCATTAAATTATATATCATAATATGATATATATATATATATATATATGATATATATTTTTTACAAATAAAAAATAA
>NW_017962905.1:0-316 GCF_001601855.1 Plasmodium reichenowi | reverse complement strand
AATAAAAGGAATGAAAGAATTTTTCTAAAACATTATTTGTTATATTATTTCATGATTTATCCTAATATGTTATTTATAGGGTAATGAGATTATGGAAGATGAAAATACATATATACATATGTATACGTATATTGAATAATTATATTGAATAGAATAAATTTAATATAAATTTATTTTTATAAGTAACATTAGAACTATTATATAAAATTATCACAGTTAAACATATTATATTTAATTTGTATATAATTATTTTACAAACAATATATATATATATATATATATATATATATATATATATATTACTTTTTATTTATTA
>NW_017962904.1:0-372 GCF_001601855.1 Plasmodium reichenowi | reverse complement strand
TATTTCTTATATTATGATACACAATATTGATTGTAAATTTTTTATATAATTGAAATAATACCAATTTTATGTTGTAATATATATTCATATATGTTCTAATAAGTTTTTATATACTTATTGTATACCTTTAAAAATTAATTCTGTACACATTTTTATTTTATTTACATAGAAAAACTATTTATTTGTAACTATAGTTTTATTTATTATATACATATATAAAAATAAAATTTGTTACTATAATTTATCGTAGGATATAAAATTAGATTTTAGTAGAAATTAAAATGATAATTTATAAAAATTATGTAAATATTTTACTATATTATTTATTTTTTTCTTCCTTCTAATTTATTATTTTTTAATTTTTTTTTTATG
>NW_017962903.1:0-375 GCF_001601855.1 Plasmodium reichenowi | reverse complement strand
TTAAATAAAATAATATATTATTATTATTTCTTATTACTTTTGTTATTAATACTACTTTTAATACTAATAATATTAGAACTATTAATAGTAGTATAACTATTAGTTTTATTAGTGATAGTATTAAGATTTAATATTGTAATTTTCTATTATGATATTCAAAAAAAAAAAAAAACACATCAAGAAGAATAATTGATAGATCAAACATATTTATGAGAATAAGTATCGACTACATACATATATATATATATATATATATATATATATATATATAACCCTGTATAGAATTTAAGGTATGGATTGAAAAGGAAAGAAATAAATATACAAATCAAAAAAAAAATAAATACTATAGTGAATACCAAATAACTCTTGAAGAAA
>NW_017962902.1:0-384 GCF_001601855.1 Plasmodium reichenowi | reverse complement strand
AAAAAAAAATTAAATAAAATAATACTTTATTATTTGTATTATTGTTATTATTATTTGTTATTAATACTACTTTTAATGTTATTATAAGTATTAATAGTAGTATCACTATTAGTTTTATTAGTGATAGTATTAATATTAAAATTTATATTATATTACAACCTATTTGTAACTAAAAAATACATAATCACAATATGTTTGTTTTCTAAAACATAAATATATATAAAACACAATTCCTTATATAATTGTAAATAAAAGAAATAAAGGCTTTTTTCAAAAATGTTCATTATTTATTTATTTATTTATTTTTATTTCGTTATCTTAATTTTATATATATGCAGAAAATATATTCTAAATGTTATGAGTACATATTAATCCTACTTATAT
>NW_017962901.1:0-402 GCF_001601855.1 Plasmodium reichenowi | reverse complement strand
CATATATATATATATATATATTATATTTATGTAATAAAAATATCATATAATATTTTTACAATATATAAAAAACAAATGGTATGATTACTTTGTAATAATAGTTTTCTTAATGTTGTACTTTTTAAAAATAAACTTAAAGTAAATATTACTATTCTGTAATAAAAACAATAATAACAATAAAATCAAGACTATTAGCACAAACACAAAACCATAATCCACATTATCACAATGACCCAGAACTGAAAGAAATAATTGATAAATTGAACGATGAAACAAAAAAAACTCATGAACCATATAAACAATTACAAGAACTAGTAGAAAAAAAAGGAACAAAATTATCAGGTGGAAATGGTGCAGAACCTATGTCAACGATAGAAAAAGATTTATTGGAAACATATGAAA
>NW_017962900.1:0-396 GCF_001601855.1 Plasmodium reichenowi | reverse complement strand
TATTATATATATATATATATATTATTAAAAAAATACAAATATACAAAAGGAAAAATAACATATATCATGATATTCCGAGTATCCTATAAAACCAAAAGGAATATATATCAATAAATGTAGTATCATGAATTGGAATACTTGGTTGAACAATAACAAGGTCTATGGAAATATTAGTCTTCACGTTAGGAATATTATTAATAATATTGTTGTCGTTTTTGCATTCTGAATTTAATTTATTTAACAATTCGTTTTTATTACTAAATTTTTCTAACATATATCTATATCTGTTTATCCATTTGCGAAATAAATTCAATTGATTTAATATGGATAGTAATTACTCATATTTTCAAAATCATATAAAATACTTGTATGTTTTACATTATTTGTTCTGTTTAA
>NW_017962899.1:0-415 GCF_001601855.1 Plasmodium reichenowi | reverse complement strand
TCATGTATCGTTTGAGAAATATATTAATTCTTCAGGAAAAAAAAAAAAATTATAAAAAATAGATCTTTCATATATATATATAAAGAATATTATGGTAATATAAATAATGAGAAACATCAAATTTAATCATAAAACAAGTAATACATTAATAATATATATATATATATATATATTTATTTATTTATTTATTTTATTATAGGTTATTCGTGTGAAATCAGGTAAAAATATCTCTGTATGAATTATATATTATCCTATAAATGTGTGATTTATTATTTTAGTTTACATTCATCACAATGTTTTTGATTTTACAGATATATCCTTATTATTGTAAGTTTCATATTGATATAGAGTTATATACACATATATACATATGTAAATAAATAAATATGAATATATATACATATATATATATGTA
>NW_017962898.1:0-429 GCF_001601855.1 Plasmodium reichenowi | reverse complement strand
ATATATACCATTTATTAATATTATATGTAACCTATTATAAATTATTTATCTATAAATTCTTCTTTTTTATAATATATATATATATATATATATATTAATAATTGAAGTTTTTTAATAAATGTTAAATATTATATTATATATATATAATATTTTTCTACACATTTATTTTCTACTATTATATTATAGTTATATATTTATACATATAAATATATTCTTAGAAATATAAAAATTTTTTAGAATTTATAATTTGTAATAAAATTTTATAATTTTTATATTATTTTTATTTTTATTTAGTTATTATTATTTATTCTTCATGTATACAATAAAATGGTATTATATATTTAGAATATTCCATGTAATGATAAATTATAAATTCATTTTACATTTATAGAATTAATATATATATATATATATATATGTTAAAATTTT
>NW_017962897.1:0-429 GCF_001601855.1 Plasmodium reichenowi | reverse complement strand
AAAAAAGGAAATAATTATATATATATAATGTGATAGAGAAATAATAAGTGTATATATATATATATGGGATAATAAGAAAAAAGAAAAAAATTTATGTATATGTATATATATATATATGGGATAATAAGAAAAAAGAAAAAAATTAATGTATATATGTATTTGGAAAAATACGAAAAAAGAAAAAAATTAATGTATATATGTATTTGGGAAAATACGAAAAAAGATTATATATATATATATATATATATATAAATGTGAAAAAAGTAAAAAAATTATATATTTAGTTATGAAAATATAAGAAAAAGAGTAAAAAGATTATATGGTTTAGTTATGAGAATTTCAGTAAAGAAGAAAAGAGATTATATTTTGTTTAGTTAGGAGAATTTCAGTAAAGAAGAAACGAGATTATTATATTGTTTAGTTATAAGA
>NW_017962896.1:0-328 GCF_001601855.1 Plasmodium reichenowi | reverse complement strand
ATGTGTTTTGTTTGGTATGATAAATATATATATTCTATCTATAGTAGGTTGTTATTTACGAATTATTTATAAGTTTTCCATGGTTATTTAAAATACAAATTCATATTAAATTTTTATTGTTTTCACTATTATATATATATATTCTAGGATTAATATGTACTCATAACATTTAGAATATATTTTCTTTATATACAACCACCTAGAATTACCAAATAAAATAATAATAAAAACAAATAATTCACATTTTTGAAAAATCTCTTTATTCCTTTTATTTACAATCATATAAGTTGTGTTTTCTATACATTTAAGTTTTACAAATGACACATAT
>NW_017962894.1:0-355 GCF_001601855.1 Plasmodium reichenowi | reverse complement strand
TATTTATAAAAATAATTGATTTAATATATTTATAGAGTAATTCAGAAATATAATAATCATTTGTATTATTATTATGTATTTTATGTTTTAAAATAAGCCCATAATAAAATATTTAATAATAAATATATAAAAAAATATTAAAAAAAAAAAAAATACATTAAAAATGAATTTATATTATTTACATATGAAATTATGCCTATACAGAATTTTATTGTGAAAAAATTAAGTGTTTTTTAAAAACTGATAAAAATTTAATTTTATATAAAAAAATTATATTCAAACATATTTATAATAAAAATATAATAATAAATAAATATAAAATAAAAATATATAATATGCAAAATAATAACCCCAA
>NW_017962893.1:0-412 GCF_001601855.1 Plasmodium reichenowi | reverse complement strand
TTTTAATTTTAAAAAAAAAAAAAAAAAAAAAAAAAGAAGAAAAAAAGTAAAATAAATAAATCCTACGCATAAATATATAAAAAACTATAATATCAATTTACATATTATAATATAATTATCTACATAATATTATAAAATATATAATAATATGTATTTATTATGTATATGTTATGTATATATATATTATATATATATATATATATATATATATATATGTATATAATAAAAAAACATCATATATAATATTTTATAAGAGTATTCTTTTTATTTTTCTTTTAAAATTTATCTTTTTTTTTTTTTTTCTTCTCTATGACTTCTAACAATAATTCTTGAAATATAAATATATTTTATATATATATATAATACATACATTTATATATATATATAATATATATTAATAATAATATTTATA
>NW_017962892.1:0-415 GCF_001601855.1 Plasmodium reichenowi | reverse complement strand
AGTTTTATTTTATATATATAATAGAAAATATATAATATATAAAATGTTAAAATATTATTATGAGTATTAAATATATATATATATATATATATATATATATAATATATAATATGTATATTTCTTAATTATATTTTTATTACATATATATTATATATATTTTATATATTTATTTATTGTTTTATTTTTATTTTTAATTGTATTAACAATATGTAATTACTGTGCCCAAATATCTTTTTCTTAAAATTAAACGTTTTTTTAAAAGGATTGTTTACGTTCCCTTGTTATGAATGTAAAAAGAGAATCTACGTATGCCTATGACATGAATGTATATTAAAATTAAATAAAAAATACAAAAAGGTAATAGATATAAGAAGAGAATTAATTTTTGTATACATGTTTCAAGGTTTTTCTTTAA
>NW_017962891.1:0-446 GCF_001601855.1 Plasmodium reichenowi | reverse complement strand
ATAATATATTTTGTTATCTGTTTATTTTTTTTAATTATTTATTGTATTAATTTTTTAATGATTATATTAATTTTTTTTAAAGACCTTTCAACTTTAATAAATAATGTATTTGTTAATTTTTTTTAAATACAATATATATATATATATATATATATTTATGTATTTATATTATATATATAATTATATCAAAATTTTTAGGACATAATATAACATATATTTATTAAATTTTCTATATAAGTTATTTTATAAAGTAATAACTAATAACACAAATAAAAAATATATTATATTATAATATATATAATTATTCGTGAATATACATCATCCATTTGAAAATTCTATTTTAATAGAATCAATTTATCTATTAATTTATGAAATGGAACGATCGGTTATATATTGCACATAATGCTAAAAAATGTTTTTTTCTAAAATAATAAAAAAATATATAT
>NW_017962890.1:0-486 GCF_001601855.1 Plasmodium reichenowi | reverse complement strand
TTTATGTATAAAATGGGACACTGTTCTTTCTTTTATGATAATGTTATAAAAGGAACATTTTTAAAGAAACACAAAAAAAAAATTATAATAACACTTTTTATGTTTTCCATTTTTGTTCTTGTTTTTTTTTTTTTTTACTGATAATGATCATTATATGAAATTTCTTTTATAAATAGTAACAATTTTTTCCTTTACAAATAGTAAATACATATATTATAAAAATATAATATTTCGTCTATATATATAAATATATATTTATAATGTCATATTATTTCTTAAATATACAATTATTGTATGTCAAAATTTTAAATATTTAATTGTATTAAATTATTTTTTATTTTAATTCTTTTTTTCTTTTAATAAAAATGGAATCATGGTTGAAATAAAATATTATATATATTTATTTATAGTGGAAAAAGAATTGATTATAATCATAATAAATATGATAACATTTCTATTAAGCATATATATTTTGTAACCAAAATA
>NW_017962889.1:0-473 GCF_001601855.1 Plasmodium reichenowi | reverse complement strand
TAATAGGTGTGCAAATAAATGATGCATGTGTAATATAATAACAACTGGAAATAAAAGGAAAAGAAAACGAAAGTGTTTAAATTTATAATTTTTGCTTTTAAGTTTTTCTTTATATTATTATATTAATATCATATTAATTATAAGAATTTTAAAATTTCATTTTTTTTAATTGGGAATATATATATATATATATATATTTAGATATGATATAATTATAAGATATATATAGAAAGGAATGAAAAAAATGTTTAAAAGAAAAATAAAAGAAAAAAAGAAAAAAAAAAAAAAACCTACAACATCAGTTTGTCTTTTAAAATAATAATAAATAAAAATATATATATATATATATATATATATATATGTAAGAGTTCACAAAAATATGTATGTAAATATATCTGTCTGATTTGATAAATATTTTTATTTTTTTTTTTTAAAGTTGTAATATGTAACATGCTATCATATTTGTTATATCT
>NW_017962888.1:0-495 GCF_001601855.1 Plasmodium reichenowi | reverse complement strand
CATATACAATACATATATTTAAAATAGTTATGTAAAAAATAATAATATATAAAAAAAAAGATTATAAAAACAAAAAGGAAGAAGAAAAAAAATGTATACAAAATATTATATAAAAAAGAAATATTTAGAAACAAATAAATAAATATACATTATTTTATACATATATATATATATATATCACTACATTTTAAGATCGATTAATATATATAAAAAAAAAAAAATTATTATATATTCATATATAATTATATTTTATAAAATAAATAGTATTATATAATATATAATATATATATATATATATAAAATACATATGTATTAAAAAAAAATGCCTATTTATTGTTTAATATTTTTTTATTAAATTATATTATATTTATAATATTATATAATATAATATATATAAGAAAAAAAGGACTATTTTTTTATTTTATTTTTTTTTGAAATAATATATTTATTTTTTATATTTTTACTTGCACATAAAAAAAAAAATATAATATTATA
>NW_017962887.1:0-481 GCF_001601855.1 Plasmodium reichenowi | reverse complement strand
CTATATATATATATATACAAATATATATATAATACAATATATTTCAATACATATATTTTTTTTATTAAAAATGTAATACCTTGTAATTATATACATATATATATTTAGATAAATTTAAGTATTTATTTATTTATTCTTTTTTTTTTTTTTTTTTTTTTTTGAACACTTTTGTTCTTGTTACATTATTATAATAAACATCATTTAGGCCATTAAAACAAATGTATTATGATTATAAACATATATATATATATATATATAATAAGAATGCGACCCACATATAATAATATATATATCATAAAACAAATGTATTTTCTCATACGTATTTTTTTCTTATGTATATATATATATATATATATATAACATATATATGTGTATGTGTTGTGATATATATATATATATGTATGCTTATCCTTATATGCAATAGAAATTATAGTGTTCAATATAAAAAATATATATATATATATATATTTCTTTTTGATAT
>NW_017962886.1:0-509 GCF_001601855.1 Plasmodium reichenowi | reverse complement strand
AACACCCCGAATCCCACGTCAAGTGGACAACCCATCCTTTCAAACCGCTCTGATGTCACCTACATTAATGTGGAGTATTGGTATATCCTTTGCTGCATTAACATATTGGTTATTGAAGGTGAGTGTTTGTGTATTTATATGTATATATTTTTGTGTTCTATATATGTTGTGGTATATATATTATATATATGTATATATGTGTGTTTTTATATGAGTAGATGTTTGGTATTTATGTGTTTCATGTATATATATGTATTTATAAATGAAAAAGATAAAGAGGGAATATAAGAAATATATAGAAATATAGAAAAATATAGTTGTTAAAAAAAAAGATACAAAAAAATGTAGTAAAATAAAAAAATAAAGCTAAAAAAAGTAAAAGGAAGGAAAAAAAAAAAAAAGATAAAAGAAATATAGAAGTATAAAAATAAAGAAATATAAAAATATAATAATATAGTTCTTAAAAAAGAAAAAAGAAAAAAAAAAAATAGAATTATAGTTCTTAAAAT
>NW_017962885.1:0-496 GCF_001601855.1 Plasmodium reichenowi | reverse complement strand
GAAATAATAATTGAGGAAGTAAAAGAAGAAATTAAAAAACAAGTAGAAGAAGGAATTAAAGAAAATGATACTGAAAGTAAGGATAAAGTGACAGGACAAGAAGCAATAATTGAGGAAGTAAAAGAAGAAATTAAAAAACAAGAAGAAGAAGGAATTAAAGAAAATATAATATATAAAATTTCTTTTACTATAAATACATTAAACACATTTATGTTACAGAAAAGAAACAAGAAGAAGTAATTTAAGTTTTTTCAACTTATATATATATAAATATATATATATATATATATATCTTCCTCTTTTCCTTATCCTATTCATTTCATAAATAGTCGATTCAAGGTAATTCTTACCTTTTTATTAATTAAATATATATTATATATATATACATATATATCATTTTCTTGAAATAACAAATAAATGTTTTATTTGCTATTTTAATATTTCATATAAAAATATATGAGTAATATAATTATTATATATATTAGAAAAAAATATA
>NW_017962884.1:0-514 GCF_001601855.1 Plasmodium reichenowi | reverse complement strand
TACTACAACTTTTTTTTTTTTTTATTTATATTATTTTTATTTTTATGCGTTTTTTTTTTATTTTTAACATTACATATATTATTATTCAGATCTGTTATACATTCATAAATATAAAAAATTTTCCTCAACACATTTTTTGTAATAAATACATTAATAATATCATTTTGAAGGATAAAAAAAAAATTATTTTGTTCTTTACGTTTTACATAAATACATGTAACATATATTTTCCTTACAAATTCTTCATTTATATTATTATTTGAAAAAAAAATATCCGCGTGTAAAGAAATATTTATTTTTTTAAAGATAGTATCTATATCCTTTTTTTTGTTAATACAAGATGTATAAGAAAATGATCCATGAGAACTTATTTTTACAATTTTTTTTTTATGATACGTTTCTTTTTGTTTATACCAACATATAGGTTTATATATATTGAAAGAACAGTTGTACATGTCTACATTTAAAAAAAAAATTGTATGAGAAGATGTATTTCTTTTTTCTTTTTTTATTT
>NW_017962883.1:0-515 GCF_001601855.1 Plasmodium reichenowi | reverse complement strand
TAATTCGTTTTTTTGTTTTTTTTGTTTTTTTTTATCATTTTCCTTTATATATAATAATACGTTCTGAGAAATTGTTCACAAAATATAAAAAATGATTTATTTTTATTAAGGGAAAATACATAATATATATATGTATATTGAAAAGGAATATATAATTGTATGTATGCATATATGTTTTATATTCATATAAAAAAAAAAAAAAAAGGGAAAATTAGTTTTATAATCTTTAATATATAAGGTTTATATTTTCTCTTTCAAGAAAGGAAATATATATTATATATAATGGTATATATATATATATATATATATATATATTAGGATATATAGGCGAAACAATAAATAAATAACATAAAATAAAACAAAATAATATATAAATAATAATAAAGAACAAAAATATATATATATATATATATATATAATTTTTATATATAATAATATTCTTTATCTATACAATTAAATAATATATATATGTATTGACGTGCATACTATATACATCTCTAATAATTATTACCTTC
>NW_017962882.1:0-403 GCF_001601855.1 Plasmodium reichenowi | reverse complement strand
ACCTAATGGGGTATGATTACATTGTAATAATACTTTTCTTAAATTTGTACTTTTTAAAAACAAAATTATAGTAAATATTACTATTCTATAATATTAATAATAAATTCTTTATAATCATATATAAATAGAAAATATAAATTATAAATATATCTTTATTTTTAATATTTTACAGTTATTAATATTTATATATTGTTTCAAATTTTCTATTATATTAAATATATATATTAGTATAGTCAAACAGAAGTGATGTCCATAAATATAATTATTATATATTATATTGTTACTATTTTATGATGATGACTATTATACGATTAGGCTAATTCATTTTTCTTATATTATCATATGTTGGTATATACATATATATCGTGTTCAAAACATTTTTGTGGTTAGTATATTAAATATA
>NW_017962881.1:0-305 GCF_001601855.1 Plasmodium reichenowi | reverse complement strand
TTTTATTTTAGTATTACATATAAGTAGTTGGTTTCAACTTTTAACGAATCTCTAATGAAAAAATAACGACGTAAAATATTTTAAATTAATAAAAAATGTTCTTTTATATATGTGTTAGTTTCAGTTGAATAAGAATTTGCTTATTATTTCTAATATATAAAATATTCTATAAATTATTTTTTGTTTATATAATAGGTGAAAATTAAAAGAATTCTATGCTTTTTAAATTGCTAGTGAAAAAACAATAAATTTATATATATATATATATATATAATAATGTGTAATTCTATATATTTAATTAAAAA
>NW_017962879.1:0-354 GCF_001601855.1 Plasmodium reichenowi | reverse complement strand
TATATATAATAAATTATTACATAAAAATTAGGTTACAAAAAAAAATATACTTATTATAATTTTATTATTTTATTTAAATTAATTATTTACATGTTATATATATAAATAAATATATATATAATATATATAATATAATTAATTAAATGTATGTATAATAATAATATATATTATTTTCATATATAATAATGTTTATATATAGATATAATAATATTATTTTGTATATTTTTATATTTGTAATAATAAATATATAATAAAATATTATATATTACATATAAAATCTCTTCTCTATAACCAAAATAAAAAAAAAATGAAAAGAAAAAAACTAAAAAAAGAGAACCAACTACCTATATTTTA
>NW_017962878.1:0-528 GCF_001601855.1 Plasmodium reichenowi | reverse complement strand
TATAACATTTAGGGTACATATTGTGACTAATACCATAACGATCTAACTACCTTTCTAATGGTGTAATTTTCTAATCAGAAATGCTCTCGAAAATATTCTTTTGAACTAAAAAAAAACAAATAAATATAAATAAATAATTATATATATATATATATATAATGTTTGACAAACCTTTTATTTATTTTTTATTTATTAAAATATGAAATTTATTTTTGTTCCTAGAAGAATGTATTATACATAAATGTTAAATATATTCATATTTATTTTCAATTTTTTATTAATTAAAATGTTTCTTTTCAAATTCGTATTAAAAAAATTTTGACATTCTAATTTTGTTTTTGTTCTGTCCTGTTTTGTTCTATTTTCTTTTCTTTTCTTTTCTTTTTTTTTTTGTTTTTTTTTTAATTATATATTTTATGTGTTTATAAAATTTACACATCGGCATCAATTACTGATAATGCAAGATAAAACAAAGGAAATAACCAATAAGAAAAAAAAAGGAAAAATAAAAAAGAAAGAAGAAAAAAG
>NW_017962877.1:0-529 GCF_001601855.1 Plasmodium reichenowi | reverse complement strand
CATTATCCTCATTATATAATAAAATCTGTATTCCTCTGAATTTTAATAAATATATATTAATTTTTATTATATATTTATAATTAATAAAACATATAATAAATAAATATATATGTGAAAAGTATTTCATTTTATTATTTTATACCTCTATAATATTATCAATTTATTCTTATGGGTATTTCATAAATTTACTATAAAGTATAATATTATATTTATTTAAATATCTTTTAACATAATATTATATGTACTATTTCGATACCAGTACGGATTTATAAATAATATATAATTATAAAAATTTCATATATATTATTTTTTTTTTCACATAATATATATATTAATATTATATTATATATATATATATATATATATTAAATACCTTCCTATGTTTAAATAAAAAAAAAAAAAATTAATAATAATTTTTTTTTTTAATATTATACATATAATTCAATAATAAAGCTTTAAGATAATAAAAAAATATGTTAACAAAAAAAAAAAAAATATAATATATATATATATGTTATAAAATAAATAA
>NW_017962876.1:0-426 GCF_001601855.1 Plasmodium reichenowi | reverse complement strand
TTGTTCATGTTTTATAATTTTCTACATATTTATTTATTTTATTTATAAAACAACTATTATATGATTAATAAAATAAAGATATATTTTTTTATAATATGTATAAAAAATATATATTGCTTGACGAAAATATAAAATATATAATAAATATATAATATAAATAATATATAGTAAATATAACATCATATATTTTAATTTTAATAAGTTTTAAATAATATCGCATATATATATATATATATATATATATGTCGATTTATTTTTTTTTTCTTTATTTTTCTTTCTTTATTTTTCTTTTCTTTTTCTTTTTTTTTTTTGATATACGAAATGCAGTTCATGTTCTTATCCTTTAAAAGGAATACTTATATTTTTATTTTTATAATTTTTTATAAAAAAAAAATAATAGAAACATATTGACGTACAGTATAATAC
>NW_017962875.1:0-379 GCF_001601855.1 Plasmodium reichenowi | reverse complement strand
ATTCAAATGAAAAGGTATCAAAAATATAACTTACGTTTTTTCAATTTTTTTTTTTTTTTTTTTTTTCCTAAAAAAGAATTTTTTTTTGGAAAATATTATAAAGCATTTATAAAAGTATTTAAAATTTTGTAGGGTTAATATTATTTTTTGATAATGTTAATAATATATATATATATATATATATATATATATATATACATTTTTATTTATTTATTTTTATATTAATAAACTACATTATTTGAATTATTTAAAGATTTATTCTGTTATAAAAGGAAATATTGAAAAGATGAAATATACATTTTTTTTAGAGGATTATAAAATTATGATATATATATATAATAGTTATTGATCACTAGTTATTATATGCAATTTTTATGAA
>NW_017962874.1:0-412 GCF_001601855.1 Plasmodium reichenowi | reverse complement strand
TATATATATATATATATATATATAACTAAATTTAAAATTGAAATTACGATGTGTCATCACAATTATTCATTTAGAAAATGGAAGGATGCGTTACGTATTACATATACTGTTACATAAAGATGTTCTTTCATTTCGAACAATAATTAGTATAATTATTATATAATGAATTGTAGAGTTGTATATGAAGGATTTAAATATTTAACACAATATATATAAAACTATAATTTACAATTTCTGTATTATAAATAGAATATTTTTTTAATAGAACATAATTTTTAAAATACTTTTTAATATATATATATTTATTTATATTTATATAGCATATAAATATGTAGAAGAATAGTTTTTAAAGTTTCTTACAATACTGATTAGAAGTGTTTGTAACATATATAAATAATACATATCCTAACAT
>NW_017962873.1:0-443 GCF_001601855.1 Plasmodium reichenowi | reverse complement strand
AAAAAAAAAAAAAAAAAAAATAAAAAAAAAAAAAAAATAAAAAATAAAATAAAATAAAAAAAAAAAAATATTATATATATATATATATATATAATATTCAAAATTTACCATTATGAGCAATTTTCTGTTTTTTTTTCTTTTTTCCATTAATTTTATCATTTTTGTCATCATGTGAACCCATAAAGAATTAATATCATATATAATAATATATATATATTAAATATATATTTATTATATATGTATAAATATTATTTTTTTTAAAGAATAATTTCCTATGTCATAAGAGAACTTTTGTACACATTTTTCTTTTTTTTCTTTATTGGAATCATACATATAATTATAAAAGAAAGAAAAATGCAGAGAGCATGTGAAATGGTTGTATCTTTATTACGAACAGATTCCATGACTCAGAAATGTCCATTCCATGTTTTGAATGTTCAAAT
>NW_017962872.1:0-519 GCF_001601855.1 Plasmodium reichenowi | reverse complement strand
ATATAATATAATTGTAAAATATAAAAAAAAAATATATTAAAAACTTAATAATAATAAATAAAATAAAGTTTCATAATAACAAATATACAATATAACATAAAATGTCCTTGTACTAAAGGGATACGCGCATATTTTTTATATCATGAAAATATGCGGGAAATATATTTTATTATTAATATGAAATATAATGAAAAAAAAAAAAATAATAACCATAATATTTCTCATGTAAAATAAAGAAAATATATATACATATTTCACCTATATATATATATATATATATATATATATACTCTTAAATATTAATATATTTTTTTCAATGTTATTTTATAACGTAATATGAGATTGTATTCAATTAATAAATTTGTTTCTTATTAAATAATTAAAATACAAGAAAAAAATTAAAATTTAATAACTATTTATTAAAGCCATATATCATTTATCTTTCACATATCCTAATAATAGTGCAAGGATGTATTCAAATCATTAAATAAATATAATATTATATTATATATTATATTA
>NW_017962871.1:0-430 GCF_001601855.1 Plasmodium reichenowi | reverse complement strand
TTCTTTTAATGATTCAGCTGCTAATAAAAGATCATTATCACTAAATTTTAATAAATCTTCTTTTTTCTCATCACTTAATTTTGGAGATACCTCCGAATTTACGGTACGTGCTTTTGATTTACCATGTGAAGATTTAGATTTTACTGGAACTCTTTTGGAAACTATTTTTTTTTTAATAAGCTTTAATTTAAGTATATAAAATAAAATTTTACAAATATTAAGGAAAATAAAACAAAAAAAACATAATATATTATTTATATATAATTTTTTTTTATATTAATGTGATATTATCACAATTTCCGGTTTTGATATATATATATAAAATAACATATAAAAAAAAATTTTCTTTTTTTTTTTTTTTTCCGTTCCTAGGGAAAATAATAATTCTCTCATATATCCTCCAAAAAAAAAATATATACATATATATATA
>NW_017962870.1:0-571 GCF_001601855.1 Plasmodium reichenowi | reverse complement strand
CTAAAAAATAACATACACTTTTTTATATAAATAAAATTTTATAATAATATAATGTTATATAAGGATCACACACATATATATATATTTATTTATTTACACTGTGTCTCGCAATATATATACATATAAAATACATTTACACATATTCCCATATGACCAACACATATATTTATTATAGTAATGAAAAAAAACCAAGTGAAAAATGAACAGAAGACCAATTCCAAGAGACATGACTAATGCAAATATATCACATGTGACGTTTTTTTTATAGACAATGATAAAGGTCGACGTTGTGATGCTTTTTCATCTTCTTTTCAAATAAGTTTTGGACATTCTGAATTAGAAAAAAGCAATTATTTTTATGTGAATATGTTTATGTTAATATTTTTATGTGAGTATTTATTTGTCTTTATCTTTTTCTTCGTACATGAGTAAGACAATATCAGAATTCATAACATTTTTTTTTTTAGATATACAACATCAAACACACAACTTCATATGGAATGAACCCATTAGTTACGCTTAATTCACGATAATGATCTTCTGAATAAATGATTACTTTTTTTTTTTTTTT
>NW_017962869.1:0-415 GCF_001601855.1 Plasmodium reichenowi | reverse complement strand
ATGTAATATTTTGTTATTCTGTCACATAGTATGTGTACTACAATTATTTATGGATGCAAATTATTAAATTGGTAATTATTATATACCATTATATATACATACATGTTTTCTTTTTGTGTGTATTAAAAGGAAAAATTATATAAAGTTTTATAAATAGAACAATTACATGACGTTTGGATTTCTACACATCATGAGGTTTTACAATAATATCTTTTTCTTTTTTCTTCTATATATAAAATATATTGTAAAAACGTACAAATATATATAATATTTATATACTATGAAAAAGAAATATATACATAAATTAATAATAATTTATTCTAATTTAATATAAAAAAAAATTCTTGCTTGTTCAGATAAATAAAAGAAATTTATATAAATAGCTCTTTTTTTTTTTTTTTTTTTTTTTTTTTTT
>NW_017962868.1:0-553 GCF_001601855.1 Plasmodium reichenowi | reverse complement strand
TATAATAAGAAATATATAATACCTAATATAAATAATAATATGAAAAATATATTATTATATTATATTATATATTTAGAAAACCTCATTATATATTGAACTAGAACACGCATTTATAATATAAATATATATATATATATATGATGATATAATAAATAATTATTAATAATATTTAATTTGTTTATTGATCTCAGAATTGTATATTTATATAGTAAAATATTTTTCTTTATTTTAATATGCTTTTATATTATATATATATTATATATATATAAATTAATTTGGGGTATGTAAAAATTTATTTATATTATTAAATAATATATATCTTCTTTTTTTAATTTTTATGAAAATTTTATACTTAATTATAATATTATATATATATTATTATAATATTATATATAACCCCATATATTTTGTTATATATATTAAAAAATAATAAAAAATATGAAAATACTGTTTTTTTTTATATTATCTTAAAATGATTATTTTATATTTATAATTTTATTTTATTTTTTTATTTGTATCATCATAATTATAAATTTGAACCATGACGACTTAA
>NW_017962867.1:0-580 GCF_001601855.1 Plasmodium reichenowi | reverse complement strand
AAAAAAAAAAAAATTAATTGAAAAGTAAAAAAAATTTTTTTTTTTTTTTTAAATAGTGCATTAATATATACATATATATATATATATATATATATATAATATGTTTATGTATACTTATATTATTATATGCCCTTTTACGTAAATATATATTAATACGGCTATTTATTATATATATATATATATATGTATATATTTATTTATAAGCACACACACATACATACATACATACATATATATATTTAATTATTATTATTTCTTCTTAGGCCAAAAGAATTTTTCACTTTCTTAATTTATGTTTGCGACCCGATGTATTATAATTTTTTTTTTTAACTCATAAAATATAAACCTTGAGACTTTAATCAGGTATTATAATATTAAAATGAGAGATACCCCCAAATGTTAAAAAGGAAAAATTTATACATATAAATATATATATATATGATTTTCCTTATTTTACGCATAGTTCAAACAAAAAAAAAAAAATATATATATATAATATATATATATATATATATATATATATTTATTTATTTATTTAAAATATTAGTCTTGTGTATTTTATAATGTGTGTATATAATAT
>NW_017962866.1:0-320 GCF_001601855.1 Plasmodium reichenowi | reverse complement strand
TTTTTATAAATAAAAAAAATATATTAAACAATTTTATAAAATTATATAATCATATATAATATTTTATTTGTTAATACCTATTTGTAAATATGATGGATATAGTTTCTGATTGGTATAATTCATTATGTTGTTATAAGACCATACATAAAATTAATAATTACGTAAAAGTAAAGTAATAATTAGAAAATTTCAATAAAAGAACAAAAGAAAAAAAAAAAAAAAAGAACATAAAATAAAATAAAATAGGACATACGATATAAAATGAATAATATATTAATATAAATAAATACATATATACATATATATCATAAATATATATA
>NW_017962865.1:0-477 GCF_001601855.1 Plasmodium reichenowi | reverse complement strand
TATAAATATAAATATATATATATATATATATATATATATATTTATTTATTTATATATTTATATCTGTAAATATAGAAAAACTTTTACTGTTATAAATTATATTTATATATATCACAAGAAATAAAACAATTATTAATAAACTCAATATATATATATATATATATATATATAATATATTCTTTCCAAACGTGTGCTAATTTGTTACAACAGTTGATCATAATAATAGTTATAAATATGAAATAGGTAATATATAAGTATTATATTTTAAAAGGTATTAAATTTTATGTTTTTTTCAATTTTTTGAATTTAATTTTATTTTAAAAATATATATGTAAAAATTTAATTTTTCTTTTGAATTGTGTTATCATTATTAAAAAGATATATATTTTTTTAATAAAATATTTTTATAAGTAAAAGAATTACTACATCTGACCATATATGTGTATATTTATTGTTAATAAATTTTAGGTAAATACT
>NW_017962863.1:0-596 GCF_001601855.1 Plasmodium reichenowi | reverse complement strand
GTATTAAAAAAAAACTACTAATATGCAGATTAATAAATATAAGATATATTTTTTCTTTTTAGATTTTTTGTTACACATAAAAATATTATATTATGCATATATATATTTAAAACAATTTAAAGAGATGACTATAGAGATAAGAATGGATTGAGTATTATCATTTTATAAAATGTGTATAGATGAATATTTTTTTATTCATTTTTATTTGTACATAATTATATGAAATTAAAATTTTTATATTTTTTATTTAAGAAATACACCAATTTTGCCCTTCCTGTACATATATGGAAAAATATATACATTATGTATATGTACATATATATATATATATATAATTACAATTATATGTAACCATAAAATTAAGATATGAATATATTCATATATAATATAATATAATAATCATTTCTAATATATATCTATATATTTATATATTACATTTATATATGCATATATTTTGTATAGCCGTATATACATTTATTTTTCCTTTTCTTTATAAATAAAAAAAATGAATAAAAATACACTAACAAATAATATACACGATAAGAATTACAAATACTCAAAGAATAGAAAAGCAAGTAATGATGAAATGACATACA
>NW_017962862.1:0-561 GCF_001601855.1 Plasmodium reichenowi | reverse complement strand
AAAAAAAAAAAAAAAAAAAAAAATAAATATATATATATATATATATTTTTAATTATATATTTATTTTTATATTTATTATTTTATATATTATCAAGAAAATACATAAAAAATTAATAGTATAAAAAAAAAAAAAAATAAATAAAAAATAAAATAATTTATTTGTATATTTAAGGCATATATATATATATATATATATATAATATATTAACTACATGAAATAATTAAATATACTATTTGTGTATTTTTAAATACTAATAAAGATTTATTTCAAGAATATTTATAATTCAAGAAAAATATTTAAAATAATAAAATATGTATAAAATACCTATAAATATTATTATATATATAAATATTTAATAGTAGTAAATTTTGATCAATTAATATATATATACTCAATAAAATATAAAATAAATTTATTAGTAACAATATTTTATATATTATTAATATTTTTTTTCTTTTTTTTTTTTAAAATACATATTATATAATATTATAATATTTATAAGTGCAGTAAGTGAATAATTTAATATATAAATATATTAAAATATATATTAAATTTTATTA
>NW_017962861.1:0-447 GCF_001601855.1 Plasmodium reichenowi | reverse complement strand
TATACTTATACATATATACATATATATTTATATATGTAATTTATATCTTTTACTTTTTAATTGCACATTTATATATTTTATTCTTATAAATAAAGGTTGTATAATATATTGATGTTTCATTTTATCTTTTTTTTTTTTTATTTTTATTTTATTCATATATTCATTTTGCCTGGATTTGATTTGATTTTATTAATCTATGTAAGGTCTAATTATTTTACGTATTTCCCTTTTTTAAAAACTTTTCCATTATAACATACATAAATAAATAAATAAAAAAAAAAAAAAATGTATGGAAAAATGATGACTTGAATATTTACATATATATATATATATATAATATATTTTTTTATTTTTCCATTTATAAGCGAAAATATAAATTTTCATATAATTTATGTTGTTTATTTTATAATAAAGAAAATAATGTTATAAATAAAATATATATATATT
>NW_017962860.1:0-338 GCF_001601855.1 Plasmodium reichenowi | reverse complement strand
TACATATATACATACATACATATATGCATACATACATATATTCATACATACTTATATACATACATACATACATACATATATATATATTTTATTTATAGTATTCTCATATGCATAACTATTTATATGACATATTATATTATAAATATTAGATTAAAAAAAAATATAAATATTTACTTTTCAAAGTATTATTTAGAATCGTAATAAAATAAATAAATAAATATATATATATATGTAATATATATATATATATATATTTTTGTTTGTTTGTATATTATTTTTTTATTTTTCCATTTTTTGTAAGATATTCATAAGCATGTTTGAATCATATTTATTATGTA
>NW_017962859.1:0-300 GCF_001601855.1 Plasmodium reichenowi | reverse complement strand
TAAAATAATAGAATACTTTATATATGTGTATTAATATATATATATATATATATATTTTTAGTTTATTTCATTTTTATTGCTAAGTATTATTCTATGTTAGAAAATGCTCTCTATTGTATCTATTATTTTTATATTACTTAATTATGCTATAATAATTTATAGATAATAATATATAAATATATATATAATAGTATATTTGAATGAATTATATATTAGTTAATTATAATATGTAATTTAATAAATTGAAAATATACAGTTATTACAAGAATACAATTTAAACGTTTTTCAAAAGATACCAAA
>NW_017962858.1:0-540 GCF_001601855.1 Plasmodium reichenowi | reverse complement strand
TATAATATATATATATATATATATATATATATAATAATAATAATAATAATTTCCTTTATTTAAAATTAATAATATTACAAAAATAAATGAAATAATATAATTATATAAATTATATATTAAGTCATTGGAATATTATATTATTGTAAATTATTATTAAACTATTATTTATTTTTTCTAATTTAATATTTTTTATACTTTTAAAAAAAAAAAAAAAACACACAAATATATGTAATTATATATTTTTATTATTATTTTCTAAATATTTAATATTTATAATTAGATCCATGAAAAGTGTTAATAAATATATTATCCTTTTCATTGAATACATATTTTTTATTATTTCTAAAACACACAAAAATATAAAAGAAATAAAAATGGAAAAAAATTATATTTTTCTTAACTATTTTTTATTTATACATATTTAAATTGTATGTTATCCATTACACATTTATAAAAAACAAATTTATACCTTATCATTTATACTATTCTAAAATAAATAGTCAAATACTTCCACATCTTTTTTATATATATCATAGTAAT
>NW_017962857.1:0-510 GCF_001601855.1 Plasmodium reichenowi | reverse complement strand
TAAAAATACTTATATAAAATATGTTAATAATAATAAAAAGTAAATTGGGAAGAAAAAGACAAGAAAAAAAAAAAAAAAAATTAATATGTATAGGATAAAATATATAAAGCAATGAACATCATTAAAATTAATAATGTTTACACATACATACATACATATACATATATATAAGAAAACAGATATATTTATAAGTACATATATATATATATATATATATATATATATATAAATGTATCTTATAATTATTATTTGTTTTTTTTATAAGAAAATAAATATTCCTATATATTATTAAATGGATATTAAATATATTATGCATATATAATCAGCAAAATTTTAAATATTAAAGGATTAATGGAATGTTAAAAAAATGCAAAACATATAAAATATAAAACATCTTCAAATATATGTATATATATATATATATATATATGTATGTATGTATGTGTTTATATATTTATATATTCATTTATGTGTGTATCTTTTTTTTTTTTTTCTTTTTTTTTTTTCTAT
>NW_017962856.1:0-300 GCF_001601855.1 Plasmodium reichenowi | reverse complement strand
CAGATTTGACTAAATTCACGAAAATAATAACATAATTAACATCTACTACAGTTAATATGACTAAAATTAATGTGGAAGAAATGTTTTTCTCAGTAATTTTTTGTGATGATATATTGCTTTTATATATATTTTAATGCATATATGGTACAATGAACATGAAATTGGAAAGTAGCTGGTATAATGAATTTTGGTTAGGAGCAGAAAATATAGCTGAAGAGTCATTTTTGATTAAAAGATACGTTCAACATACAACATAAGTTATAAAAACTGTTGCGAAAATTAAAGAAGCTGAAGCTTCTA
>NW_017962855.1:0-554 GCF_001601855.1 Plasmodium reichenowi | reverse complement strand
AAAAATAAAAAAAAAAATAAAAAAATTAAAAAAAAAAAAAAAATGAGAAAACAAATGTATCAATTGATTAACCATAATATGGTATATATGAACAGATACATAAAAAAAAAAAATACATATATATAAATATATATA
Organism: Plasmodium reichenowi; assembly: GCF_001601855.1. Lineage (NCBI taxonomy): Eukaryota > Apicomplexa > Aconoidasida > Haemosporida > Plasmodiidae > Plasmodium > Plasmodium reichenowi. Next base: position 419 of record NW_017962855.1, on the reverse strand, counting down.
TATATATATATTATTTTTTTTCCTTTTAGTTATTCATTTATTTATTTATTTGTATTACCTTCTGAATATGAAACATAGGTTTTTCCATTGGCATAATGTGAGGAATATATTGAACCCACATTTTTTCTCTTTTTCTTTCCCTTTTTTTCTTTAAGTCAAGAATAAGAACATACAAAATTTTTGATTATGATTATTTTCTTTTATTTTTATTTTAAATTTAAAAATTAGGTGTATATTTTCCAAAAGGGTTTATATCATCGATAATAAATTAGATGGATTCTTTTTTTTACATTTTCAGGATATATGGGCCATTGATCATATGTACATATTCAGGTATTTTTTTTTTTTTTTTTTACATCATAAATATTATATGTATAAAAATATATATATATATGATATTTATTTATTTTTTTTTTTTT
>NW_017962854.1:0-300 GCF_001601855.1 Plasmodium reichenowi | reverse complement strand
TATATATATATATATATATATATATATATATATGTTTATATTTATGTATATTCTTTTTTTTTTTTTTTTACTTTTTTTTAGGGGTAATGATACAAAAAAATAATGAAATTTTAAAAATTACTTAAAACGTATCGAATTCATGTTAATATATATATATATATTTCATTTCGTGTTTAGTAAAACTCCATTAACAAAAGAAGAAGTTGATCTTCTTGTCGAGGTTATGAAACTACAATGGATAGGAGATACTTATGATATATTATCAAGGTAAAAAAAAAAAAAAATTAATATATAATATAT
>NW_017962853.1:0-423 GCF_001601855.1 Plasmodium reichenowi | reverse complement strand
AAATAATTAAAAAATAATAAAAGTAGCTTGTATATATGGAGATAATATAATTATGATCTAAATTTTCTAAAAATGTAAGGAGAATAATTCGAAATATATTTATAATTTGTTTAAAATAAATAAATAAATAAATTAAAAAGTTGAAGAGAAATATTTTAGAAAAAAATTAAAATAAAATTTTCTTTAAATTTTTAACATAAAATAATTATTCTCTTACTTAATATTTTAATTAAATATAAAATTATATTATGATAAATAAATTATATTTATACATTTTATATATTAATATAATAAAATATATATATATATATATAATAAAAATTTATTATGTTCATAATTGTGATAATATTTTTTTTGAGTATAATCCATACATAAATATAAAGAAAAAAAAAAAAAAAAATAAAAACATTCACAGAAATATAT
>NW_017962852.1:0-613 GCF_001601855.1 Plasmodium reichenowi | reverse complement strand
AATATAAATATATATATATATATATATATATTATATTTTATTTATATTTTATTTATATTTTATTTATTCATCTATGTTATATATGTCCATAATCATATAAATTATTTCTTTAAACTTTTTAAAATGTCGAAAAACACGAAAACAAAACAATGTGTTTTATTTATTCATTTTTTATTTGTTCTTTCTTTTTTTTTTTTTTTTTTCAGACATCCCTTCTTTTTATATTATAAAAGTATATACACCCCCTCGGTCCAAATTAAAATATATTTATATGTTTAAATTTTTAAAATTATCATTTATTTATATACTTTTTTATTTTATTTTTCTCTCTTTATATATATATATATATATATATATATATATATATTTAATTAAAAAATAAATTCGTCTTTTCATCAAGTTTGTTTATATTGTCCAGTAAACTGCTTCATACTCTTTTAAATTTTCTTTTGTTCTTTACATAATTTTATCATATGTAATATGTATTATATATATTTATATTTTTAATATTGTATAAATTAATAAACAGGTAAAAGAATTTTTTGATTTCATGATAATAATAAATCATCTTATATCTATATTTATATATATATATATATATTTTTTTTTTTTT
>NW_017962850.1:0-373 GCF_001601855.1 Plasmodium reichenowi | reverse complement strand
TTTATTTTTTTTTTTTTTTTTTTCCGATGAAAAATTAATATATAAATATTAATAGAGTTATATTACAAAGGAAAAAAAATAGAACAATTAGAAGTATAAAATAGAAACTTGTGAATTTATTACATGAGAATTTTATTTTTTACTTTATATAAATATAATATTTAAAAATAATAATATATAAAAATAAAAATATATATATTATATATATATATAATATATAATAATACATACAAATGGAATATATAATATATATAATACATATAAATATATTTATTTATTTTACATTTATATATATTTTTTTTATTTTATTATATTTTTATTATAAATACAATATTTTTTTCCCATCCATAAAAATTTATATGTATTATAAAAA
>NW_017962849.1:0-346 GCF_001601855.1 Plasmodium reichenowi | reverse complement strand
GAAGGCTGAACGAATTTAAAAAAATATATATATATTATATATATATATATAATATAATACATATTTTTTATAATATATATCTTTTTATGGAGAGAAAAAATAATTAACCTAATTTTATATATTTAAAAAAAAAAAAATTTGTAAAAAAATGACAAATTAATGAAAAAAAATATAAAATGAAAAATTAAGAAAAAAGAACAAACATTATGTGTTTCATAATATAAAGTTATGTTTTATTTTCATTGGTTTTTGTAAAATATAAATTAGATATTTTCAGATTTATATTAATTTATGGTAAAGGTATTTGTTCATTTTTTTTTTTTTTTTTTTTTTTTTATGTTCGTAT
>NW_017962847.1:0-300 GCF_001601855.1 Plasmodium reichenowi | reverse complement strand
CCAAGTACTAGCGCTAATATGATAAAAAAAATTATATATATATATATATATATATATATTATATATCACAACGAATTCGAAGAGAATACATATTTTAATATATCTATATTATAATAGTTTATATATTGTTCTAATTTAATAATACTGGAAATTTTTTAAATAACTTCTATCACAACATATAATAAAAAATAAATAAAGTATTTCTTTTTCATGTATATGCATAAACAGATGAACAATGTTCGGAACGTAAACCATTCGGTGATTTTATATGGACATCTGGATAATTTATAGTTTGTAAAT
>NW_017962846.1:0-321 GCF_001601855.1 Plasmodium reichenowi | reverse complement strand
AAAAAAAAAAAAAAAAAAACAATTAAAGTTATAAGTACATTTTTAAAGTGCATCTTAAATATATTTTCGCATAAAAATATTCACTCCATATTATACACACACACAAATGAAGAAAATATATAAATATATACAAACTAAAATTAAAAATTTTTTTCTTTCTTTTTGGATATTTATAGATATTTATATGACATTGTTTATGAACACATTCTGAATTTTTATTAATTATATATATATATATGTATATATACAAGTATATGCTAGCTACATTATATAACAAGCATATATCTTATGCGTATGTACCTTCGTTTTTTTTTTTTTTTT
>NW_017962845.1:0-660 GCF_001601855.1 Plasmodium reichenowi | reverse complement strand
TATATATTACCATAATAAATATATATGGTAATATAAATGCAAAAGGAAAATAAACAAAGGTTATATATCCTTTTCTAATGCAATGTTCAATTTTATAAAATAAACCATTTTAAATGTGGTTAGAACAGCTATCCTACTATTTATATTCAATAAAAATATAATATAGTGGATTATATATTATATGATGTTCTCATCAAAACACAAAAACTATCATAAATCTTTTTACTCTTCTCTATTCTTAAGTCGTATTATATATTACAAACTATAAGAAATTATACCATCATTACCGAATTTTCTTTACTACTACTACTATTTATTATTATTATTATCATAATTGTTATATTATCATCATAATATCATTTGCTATTTTTTCAAATAATTAACTATATAATTTTCTGAAAAAATAACAAACAATAAAACATGCTATCAATATTCGCAGGTAAATAATATTTATATTCGCAGTAAACCTTTACATATATATACATATATATATATATATACGTAAACACTTCAAGGCAATACGTTAAACCTCAAAATGAATTTATTTATTGAACATTCTCCGACTTCCTGTTGAATACTACTAATATATAATTTATTTTAATTTCTATTTTCTTTTTTTTTTCTTAATACTACTAATTGCAATTTCACATAAAAATGTAC
>NW_017962844.1:0-558 GCF_001601855.1 Plasmodium reichenowi | reverse complement strand
TTTTTTGCTTATCGAATATTAATAATACGTACAAAATATACATTAAAAAAGAAAAAGAAGAAAGAAAAAAAACATATATAAAAAATATAACCACCAAAAACAAAAATATATAATTTTATGTATATATCATATAAAATGGTAAAAACATATATATATTTTATATATATATATATATATAATATGATTCTTTTCGCATTTATCTTTAATCTTTAATTCTAACCTTTATATAAAAATTATAATAATTAATATCATAAAACAACATAATTATGTTTTTATGACTATAATATTTTTTTATATTTTAATTTTTTTGTTTTATTCTTTTATCTTTAATTTTTACGCGCATAAATTCAATGATATTAGATATACACTATAATTAAAAATAATAAAAAACTGTACGAATTAAAAATGTACATCTCAAAAAGTTATTCATTAAATATTTTATTATGAAATTTCTATATTTCATGGATTCTACATAATAATAATATATATATATATATATATATATATATATATATATATACATACATATGTGTATATTTTTAACCTATATAAATATAT
>NW_017962842.1:0-564 GCF_001601855.1 Plasmodium reichenowi | reverse complement strand
AAATTAAATAACATATTTTAAAATCTATAAATTCATCTGCTATTAATATTTCTTTTTCTCTCTCTCTATATATATATAAATATATTATTCTTATTTTAATAAAAAAAAAAAAAAATTATGAAAATACTACAGTATAACACGATTTACGATTTGATTGTTCTTCATATAAATTTTATCTTTATTATAAATTGTCTAAAAGTTAATTTTTTTTAAACATTACTTTAATGTATATGAACATTTTAAAAGGAAAAAAAAAAAAAAAATTATTTTTTCTAGAAGACTTTTTTTCTTTTGGAATATGTTTACAGTGTAAGTTGTTATATATATATATATATATATTTTCTTTTTTTGGTATATCCTCAAAAAAAATTGATAGATATTCAAAAATAATATTTCACATAGTCGTGCAAGAAATTATCATTAATTTTTATTTTATTAAATATAAAAATATTAACTTTAAAAGCTTAATAAGTTTTTATATATGCATATATATATATATATATATTTACATATATATACACATATAATGCTCAACTTTTCGTAAATATATATTATATATATGTA
>NW_017962841.1:0-678 GCF_001601855.1 Plasmodium reichenowi | reverse complement strand
TAACAAAAAAAAAAAAAAAAAAAAAATCAAATTTAAATAAAAATTTAAATTAAATATTAAAAACTAAATAATAAAATATATTCGCAGAATAAAAGAATACATGAAATAAGTATAATTCTTAAATAAGAATGAAAAAGAAAATTTTAATGTTACTTTATAATTAATTTTTTTTTTTTTAAATAATATGATTAATAATAATTATATATGATATATAATATATATATATATATATTATAATTTGAATGATGGCCTTTTAAATTTATATTTTCTTTTAATCAATATTAATTTTTTTTTTTTTTTCTTTCTTGTTTTTATATTTGATAGAAACAGTGTGGATGAGACAAACTGAGCATTTTATTTTTCTATAGAGAGTTTCTTAAAGAATGAATATAATATATGCAAATATTTTTATATATAATTGAACAAGTATATTACATATGCATATATACATATGTAAATAAATATATATATATATTATAATATATATGTATATATTTATTTATTTTTTTTTTTTTATTTTTTTTTATTTTTTTGATTTCTTCCTATACATATATATATATATATAGTATCATATTATACACGCTTATATTACATATAATAAGTAATGGAAAATAGTACGAAGAAGAAATTAAAATTGAACGAATATTCTTATAAAGTCGTTCACCATAAAAGTAGCAA
>NW_017962839.1:0-478 GCF_001601855.1 Plasmodium reichenowi | reverse complement strand
ATATAATGATTATTCATAATAAAGAAAGTTATAAATACAATGCTATTTTTCTTATGTATACATTTTTTTTTCTTTTTTTACTTATTATGTTATTAATAAACATTTTCCTATATATATTATTCATAATGTATTATTTTTGTTATTTTATTTTATTTTATATTTAATTTTTTTTTTTATAAAGTATAAAAATATTATTATAAGCCAATTATATGATAAATTAAAGGTTAAAATTATAATAAGAAAATAATATATATATAATAATATTTATTTTTCTTCTTGTACTTTTTTCTATTTTTGAGAACGTGTACTTATTTTAATACGAAAATATCAAAAGTTTAAATTATTATTACAAATATTATATAATAGTGTATTTTATAATTTTTTTTTTTTTTTTCGTGTTAAAAAAATATATGAACATATAAAAGAATATGTATCCTATATTTTTAGACGAAATTATATCATTTTTAATAAAAATTGA
>NW_017962837.1:0-469 GCF_001601855.1 Plasmodium reichenowi | reverse complement strand
AAAAAAAAAAAAAAAAAAAAAATTAAACAAAAAAACAAAACAAAACATATATAATTTTTTTTTCATATTTCTTAAAAAATCAATGATGAAAAAGATATAATTACCATTTTATAAAATATATACATACTGAAGTTTATAAGTTATTATATAATATACACATATATATATTTATTAATGTTACTGTTTCTATTTTTTTTTTCCAATTAATATATATATATACATATATATATATATATATATATATATAAGTTTGTTCTTAAATGATTTTTTTTTTTTTTTACGAAATATATTATAAAAAAAAAAGGGGGAACAATTTTTTTTTTTTTTAAACAAATGTAAATTAGTAAAGAAATATATATATATATATATATATATAATTTGTTATAATATTACTCCTTGATTTTTTTTGTTTTGTTTTTTTAAAAGATAACGATAATATTTTCTTATAAAATAATAACTTTTAAATAAA
>NW_017962835.1:0-300 GCF_001601855.1 Plasmodium reichenowi | reverse complement strand
AAATGTACATATTCATTTCATAATACACAAAACAAATACTTCCATTTTGTATATAAAAATATATTTTCTATCAAAATATATGGTAACATATATGGAAATAAAAAAAAAATTTGTGTTCCTGTAAAAAAATGATTTCTAATAAAGTATTTGCAAAATATTAAAATATTTAATAATTTAAATATCTAAAATTTATATTTCTATTTTAGTTATATAGTTTTTTTATTTTTATATATATAAAATATGTTTTTTATAAAACATAAATATATTTTTGAAGCCTCATTTTATGATAGCTGAAATAAT
>NW_017962834.1:0-300 GCF_001601855.1 Plasmodium reichenowi | reverse complement strand
ATATATATATATATGTAATATAATATAATTTGTGTGAATACAAGTTACTATATAAATTTAAATATTTTTTCTTCATTATGTAGTAATACGTTAATATTCCTTCATTTAATTGTGTATGAAAAAAAAAAATAGAATTTATATATTTAAATGAATTATATAACTGTTAAAATTTACATTATTTTTCTAAGGAATACTACAATTTAAGGAGAGGGCTGTTTACAAAGGTATATGTATTTAAGAGAAATATAAAATAAAAGAAAAAAAAAATTACAAAATGTTATCTGAATTTAAAAAAAAAAA
>NW_017962833.1:0-489 GCF_001601855.1 Plasmodium reichenowi | reverse complement strand
TTTTGTTTAATTTTTCGTGCAGAGCATATTTGGTGGTGTGAAAGCACCTAATTCTGTCCTAGACACACTAAGTAATAATTTGTAATTACAAATATTCTTATATATATTATTAAATATGTATAAATAATTACATTTCGTATATTTTATTTAATATTATTCCATTATTTTAGGACCACATACGGTTAATCAAAATGAGTATTCTAATAAATATAAGAAAAAGGATGATGGACAAAAAAAATTTATTGGTAAGGGAAGATCTATAAAGGATTCTAATTATATCGAAGTATAGAGAAAAAAAAAAAAAAAAAATAGAACAAAAAAAATAGAAATGGAAATGGGAATAGAAATATATTTTATTATAATTTATACATATTATTATTATTTTATCATTTTAATATATTTTTTTTTTTTAATTCGTTAATTTGTGAATTATATTTTTTTATCATAATTATGAAATCGTTTTCCTCTTGTGATAATGATGTTTTAATA
>NW_017962832.1:0-300 GCF_001601855.1 Plasmodium reichenowi | reverse complement strand
TTTTTTTTTTTTTTTTTTTTTTTTTTTTTTTTTTTTTTTTATTAATAATAATATATTATTAATTTTTTTTTTAATTTTTTTTTATTATAAAAAAATAATTTTTTTTTTTTTTTTTTAATTTATAATATATTATATATATATATATATATATATATTTATGTATATAATTTTTATATTATAATTTCACAATTTTTATTTATAAAAAGAAAAACATTTTGAATAAGATAAAAAATTTATATTAAAATAAAAGTGAATATATTAATTATATATATATATGTATGTATGTTTGTAATATTATAT
>NW_017962831.1:0-738 GCF_001601855.1 Plasmodium reichenowi | reverse complement strand
CCTTGGAAGGGAACATACTATCAAGGTTACGACTGGCATGGACATATATCCCAACCGTCTGCATTTAAAAAAGAAAATAATAATAAAGTGAAAAAATATATATGTCAATATATATGCACACAATTATATTCCTTTTATACACCTAAATTCAAATACATGGTAATAAATAAATAAATAAATAAAAAATAAACCAAACATAAAAAAAAAAGTACCTCGTGGGTATGTGGGAAAACGAAAAAATATTTTTACACGGAACTGCAAAAGAATCCTTCATGTAATAAATATTTTTATTTGGTGTTCTTGATATTAAAACATCAGCCAAAAGGGTCTAAAAAAATTAAATAAATATATAAATATATATATATATATATATATATATATATATATTTATTTATTTATATATCATTTACATTTTTTCGTTAAAGGTTTCTATTTTTGTTATAAATTATACCTTAAAAAGAAATAAACAAATCCATATAGATAAGGCAAAGGAAAAAAGTGATATATTTGATAAATAATTCAATCTGAAAAAATTAATTTTTTTTTTTTTTCAATAAATATAATAAAATTTAAAAAAAGAAAAATACACACATAAATAAATATAAACATATATATATTATATAAATTAATATACCTTGGAAGGGAACATACTATCAAGGTTACGACTGGCATGGACATATATCCCAACCGTCTGCATTTAAAAAAGAAAATAATAATAAAGTGAAAAAATATATATGT
>NW_017962830.1:0-526 GCF_001601855.1 Plasmodium reichenowi | reverse complement strand
TTACCCTTAATTTTGAGGTTACATTTTTTTGAAAACACAAATTAGATATGAATACGTAAATAGTACCAAGAGGAAATCATATAACATTTTTGCATTTGTCTTACTACACAGGATTATTTATAAACTTTATAAATAAATAGCAAAATATAAAAAAAGCAAAATTTTATATAATTCAAAATATAACAAAGTTTTTTTAAAACATGTTTTAATTTTTTTTTTGAAAAAAAGGACAAATAAATATATTATACCACACGATATACATACTTGTGGACATCTTTTATTTTATTTTATTTTATTTTTCATTTTCTGCTTCTTAAGTTTTTAAATTAAAACATGATGAAACTATCTAATATGTTTTAAAATAGTATCCATGTTTTCATGTTTAAAATGTGTGCAAAATGGATAATTAAAATACATAATACACAAATGAATTATGTGAGGATATATAATTAACAATAATAAACCTGATCACTTATATGTGTATCATATAAATCTTTCTCATAAACAAACAACATATCTTAGATCC
>NW_017962829.1:0-375 GCF_001601855.1 Plasmodium reichenowi | reverse complement strand
AAAAAAAAAAAAAAATTATATATTTACTTATTAATTTTTATATATATATATATATATATATGTACTCCTTTTATATTTATATATAAAAAAAATATATATTTTATATATGTACTATTTTCCATTATATATATAATATATATATATTATATATCTATGTGTACTCATTTTCTAATTATATATAAAATATATATTATATATATATGTGTACGCATTTGTCCTTTATATATATATATATATATATATATAGAAGTACTCTTATATATTTTATATATACATGCATATATATTATATGTTGTGTACACATATTATATAGTACTTTATTATTTGGAGAATTGATTGAATATTCTCTTATTTTCATAAATAAATATAAATATA
>NW_017962828.1:0-300 GCF_001601855.1 Plasmodium reichenowi | reverse complement strand
TTTTCTTACATATAAGAAGCATAATACACTATAATATATTAAAATTATTTTCAAAAATAATAATATACATTTTATCCTTCCATGTGTATATTACTATTCTGTATGAATGTTTACAACATTTTTTAATGATATTTCCATATTACAAAAAAGGTAATATGAACTCTTTAAAATGAATTTTGTTTTATTTATTTTTTTTATTTTTTTAATCAGTCTTTTTATTTGATTATACTATTTATAATTAATTGATATAAATCGAAAATACAAACTTCTGATTAATTTTTTTTTTTTGCATAATTAAAA
>NW_017962827.1:0-300 GCF_001601855.1 Plasmodium reichenowi | reverse complement strand
TAATATATCAATAATCCTATCTTTTTATATATATGTGTATAATATATATATGTATATATATATATATGAATAGATTGTAATTAAACAACAAAAAGTGTTAAGCATATTGTAGACGACTTTTCAGTCTCAGAGTGCTGTAAACATGAGAGTAAACTAAGTTTTACGATCTGTTGAGGCTTATCTCTTGTGACAATTAGCTATTTAAAAAAAATATAGAATTTAAATATATATTTATATACATATCCAAATATATATAATGATCAAACTAAAAAATTTTAACATTACATCAATTTTTTTTTT
>NW_017962826.1:0-512 GCF_001601855.1 Plasmodium reichenowi | reverse complement strand
TCGGCATTTTTTCCCAAGTAGTTATATATATATATATATATATATATATATATATATATATGTATATATTTATATAACTTCTTGAGAAAAATGTTTTCATTCATGGAGCTGTTAACTCAGCGTGAATACAATAACAGGTTGTTTCATTACATACATGAATACGATAGACAAAAAAATGGCGAAGATACATTTCAAAAATATTTATATTTTCTGAAATGATATCGAAATTCGATCTGCCTAAAAAAAGAAATTCTGAAAATATGTTTTTTCTTTTATAATAGTTAGCACATTTAAAATGAACTATGGTATTTCAGGGCTCAACATATATATATATATATATATATATATATATATATATGTGAGTGTTTATACTTAGTGATTTCTTATATGATGATCTTAGAAATATATATATAATTAAAATTATTACTTATTTATGAGGAATATATAACATTGTATTAATTATTTTGTTTATTCCAAAAAAATGAAGTACTAATTTATTATATTACATTTTG
>NW_017962825.1:0-781 GCF_001601855.1 Plasmodium reichenowi | reverse complement strand
ATACAAATGTTTTCATATCGTATTTAAATGTATATTATTATTTATATGTTTATATATAATATATTTACATTTTACTTTTTCCATTTTTTCAAATTAGCTATTGTTTTATTTATTATATAAATTTCCCCTTATAAGGGAACTTTTTATTATTTTCAATTAATATATATATATATATATATATATGTATATATTTTTATTTTTTAAATATATATACATATAAAATTATACAGAAGCAAAAAGAAGGAAAAAAAAAGGAAAAGGTTTTTAAACATTTTCATTGTTCTTTGTAATAATATTAATATAATATATATAATATATATATATATATTTTGTTTATATTTAAAGAAACATGCATTTGTCATATATACACATTTTTATACACACTTGTTTTATAAAACGAAACTTTAAAAAATTGAAAAACTTATAAAATTGCGTATAAATATGTATATAACACCTTTCTTTTTCTTTTTCTTTTTTTAAGTTTATAATATAGTTGATATAATATTTTTCAAAAGTTTTAAATATATCAAATTTATTTCTCAAATATATATATATATATATATATATATATATATATGTATAATATGTATTTATATTATTATATTGTATACAAATTTTATAAATTTATATGATTATAAATATACATTTTTTGTAAATCCATTAAAAAACTTGTTACTTTTTTTTTTTTTTTTGTTGTTGTTGCTGTTGTTTTATTATATATTTGGCACATATACAAATATAAAGGATTATATGTATAAACAATGAATCTATAAAAGATAAA
>NW_017962824.1:0-555 GCF_001601855.1 Plasmodium reichenowi | reverse complement strand
TTTTATATGTGAAATGTATATATTTAAATTTGAATATCATTTTTCATTTTTATAAAACGTGTTTTGGTTAAATCATTTCATTGTATATATATATATATATATTTATTTATTTAATTTTTTATTGTTTTATTTTTATTTTTTTGGATTTGTATTAAATTTTCATTTATTCCTTTTAAATATTTTGAAGAATAAATCTGATTCTTCATTTAATTACAACTCTCGCGTTTATGTAATAATGTGTTACTCTGTTTATATTATTATTTGGAATGATATGTATTCATAAATATTGTATATCTGTTTATATTGTTAACCTTCCTTTTTGTACTTATCATTATATTTTGATTTTTTATTTATTTATTTGTAGATAACTATAATAAGGAGGAAATATTTATAGATAGAAATGGTATACTGATATAAATAAATATAAATAAATATAAATATAAATATATATATATATATATATATATATATAAAGTTGTATATATTTAGTACAATCATTTTGTTGTTAACATAAATATACGAATGTATTTATATTTTTTTTTTTTTTTTTTTTTT
>NW_017962823.1:0-300 GCF_001601855.1 Plasmodium reichenowi | reverse complement strand
ATATAACCAAGTAATATTATTATCATATGGACATATAATATATATTTGCTGTCAAAATTATGAAAACATAAAAAAATAAAATAAAATGAAAGAACATATTTTTTATATTTTTAAAATATTATATATATTTTTTTTTTTTTCTCCTTATAGATTAGACACATGATTGCTATACTATTTTTAGTAGGTAAAGGTCTATTGGATAATAATGACGTGAATAATATATTGAATAACACATCTACTAAAAGAAAAAAGTAATATGAAAAAAAAAAAAAAAAAAATTATATATATTTTAATATAATT
>NW_017962822.1:0-300 GCF_001601855.1 Plasmodium reichenowi | reverse complement strand
AATTATACAGTTAAAGGAATTTAAATTAATTAATCAAAAATTTAATTTATATGTAAATATATATATATATATATATATTTATTTATTTATTTATTTAAATATTATTTTATTTTTTATATATAATTCAAGTGGGAAATAAAATTATAAATGTATATAAAATATATATCATGAAGAATACAATATTTATCAGTAAAACAAATCAAAAAAAAAAATAAATATGTTTATAACAAAAAAAATTATAATAATAATATCCTATTTTAATTTATTAATATAACAATGTTAAGTACATATTTGTTATAT
>NW_017962821.1:0-785 GCF_001601855.1 Plasmodium reichenowi | reverse complement strand
AATATTATATATATATTACATTTTTATTACATATTTAGCATTTCCATATTTTTTTAAACTTATATAAAATATATATATATATATATATTATATATATTAACAACTTAAATTCTTTTCTTTTTTCTTTCATAAAATTATATATATATATTATTGAAAACTTATAAAAGTTTTATTACTTACAAAAACTTTTAAAAAAAAAAAGAAAAAAGAAAGAGGCCATGAAAAAATTATATAATGTTGAAACAACATAACTTTTATTTTATAAAACAATGTGAAAATAATTCAATACACATAAATATTAAAAAAAAGAAAAAAAAAAAAAAAAATAAAAAATAAAAAAAAAAAAAAAACCTATATATAATTATATATAATATATATTTATATATATATATATATATATATATATAACTTCTTTTATTCTTATATATAATTTTTTGGAAATGTAATATTAATTTTATACCAACTGAACTAATATTACAACCATGGATTTTTATATTTTTCGAGTTCCATTTATTTTATAAAATAAGAAGAAATAAGGACTAAATCGTTTTCCTTATTTGTATAATACTTCAGCACAATCAACTACATACGCTTATATATAAATATATATATATATATATATATATATATATATATTTATTTATTTTTATTTTTTATGTTTTATTTATTTATTTTCCACACTCCTTTAGTATTATTTATATTCAAAAATGTAATTAATTATAAGTACCACCCATCCTTCTGTTCTTTCTGATTTTATATTTTATATTTCATATAATTTTTTTTTT
>NW_017962820.1:0-582 GCF_001601855.1 Plasmodium reichenowi | reverse complement strand
ATAATTATAAAAATATAAAAATGTGATATATAAATAATATTATATATTTATTATATATAGTAAAATATATCACATACATGTTTATAATATATAATATATATGTATTTAATACGATATAGTTTTTATTATATATATATATATATATATATATATATATATATATCTATACTCGTGTATATTTTATGACATAAATGTTTATATATTTATACTTTTTATTTATTACATATAAATATAAATAAATAAAAATATATATATATATATATATATATATATAATATTATTCTAAATATCACATATACTTAAATTTTAAAGAATATTTATATATAATGTTATAAAAGAACAAAAACGGGTCCAATATATAGTTAAAAAAAATGAATAATAAAAAATATTAAAATATACCTACATAATATATATATATATTATATTTATTTATTTATTTGATGACTAAATATCATTTATATAAATGTTGATAAAAAAACAGTGTCATTTCCTTTTTTCTTTTCTTTTTTTTTATTTTATTCCTTTTTTTTTTTTTAAGAAATATAGTCTTAACATATATGCAATATATATATCTCAAAATAT
>NW_017962819.1:0-494 GCF_001601855.1 Plasmodium reichenowi | reverse complement strand
AAAAAGGATTGAGGGGACAACACACTATATAATAAAAAATATGTATATATCTTTATTTATGTATGTACATTTTACATAAATTTTAAATTAACCAAAAAAGATATTCAGAGTATAAATATATTACTATATATAAATTTATTAATATATTAATATATATATATATATATATAAATAAGAAACTACCACCCCCCCAAAATACATATTAAATGTATTATTATATATATATATAAAATATATATAATATATAATAATATTTACATTTTTTATGTTTTTCTTTTAAGGTGAAAGAATTAACATATTATTCATATTGAACATAAAAATAAAAATTGTTATTTTATATAACATAATTGAATTTATTTCTCCTTTGATTAATAACAAAATATATATATATATATATATATTATATATATAAGTAGAAGGATGTTATATAAAACATATATATATTTATATATATAAAATTATGTATACTTAATTTTTAATAAGAGCCCATGGAT
>NW_017962818.1:0-436 GCF_001601855.1 Plasmodium reichenowi | reverse complement strand
AGACAAATAATAGCCTTAAAAATAAATAAAAAGAACAAATTAAAGGGAAAAATTATATATACATATGTAAAATTACATATATATATATATGTTAAAATAATGAAATAAAATGATAATAAATAGGAACATCATATTTTATTAAATATAAAAATATTTATATTTACACACACATAATACATATATGTATTATTTGGTTCCTTTATTAAATACAAAAAATTTTAAAATAAAAGATAAAAAAAATTAAATGGTCTATATATATATATATATGTATATGTATTTATTTTATTATTTATTTTTTTTTCTTTTTTTTGTTCCTTGGAAATTGCATTAAAAATATACCAATTTTATATAATAGTAAAGAATTATATATTAATGATAAATCGGATTAGAGTTTGTTCACATGTATGATCTATGTCCAAAATAAATTTTTATTTTC
>NW_017962817.1:0-520 GCF_001601855.1 Plasmodium reichenowi | reverse complement strand
TTACTTATAATTTAAAATAAATATATATATATTATAAATAAAAAAAAAATATATATATATATATATATTTTTTTTTATTTTATTTAATAATTTTTTTTTTTTTTTCTACATATTTATTTTTTAAATTATAATATATAAATATTCATAATATATATATATTTTTTTATTTTTTTTATTATTATTTTTTTTTTTTTTGCTATTCATATAATATAATATTATATATAGAGAAAAAAAAAAAAAAATAAAAAAAAAGTTCATAATTTTTAGAAAATGCAACAAAAAAAAAAAAACTATTTTGTTATATTAAATAAGATTATTATATTAATAATATATACTATTCTAGAATGTTTATAATACTATTTTTAATTAATAAATAATATATATTTTAATCATATATTATTTTTACACATTAAAAGGAATACTTCTATTTATATATATTATAAATATATTATATATATATAATATATATATAAAGAAAAAAAAAAAAAAAAAGTATGGTATATATATATATTATTTACAT
>NW_017962816.1:0-422 GCF_001601855.1 Plasmodium reichenowi | reverse complement strand
TTTTTGATTTTATCTTGAATAAATTGTATAGATTTAAATGAATATTCTTTTAAATCATTTGTAAGATTTATAATATATATTTGTTGAATAAAAGAATTTTATTTTTATATAAATTATAATAATATGTTTTATTAAGGATATCAATAAATGTGGTACTATAATATTTAGATAACAATATATTATTATCTTTTAAAAAATGAGATTTTGTATATGTGTATTTACAACTATAATTTATATTTGTTTTTCGTAAAAACTCTTATCATCAATATACATTTCTGGTAAACTCTTTATACAACAAATCAAACAATATAATATATTAACAGTTCATAATATTACACAATGTAATAATTATTATAAGGAAATCATAAAAATGAAAGAAGATATAAACCATATTCACATATATATATATATATATATATATA
>NW_017962815.1:0-468 GCF_001601855.1 Plasmodium reichenowi | reverse complement strand
TTTTTCCTTTTTATTATATTATATGGTTCTATATCAAAGGGACTAATTTTTGTGTGTGATATATATGTCCCTTTTTAGAATAATTAAAATATATTACACAACAATAGGATAAACGATATATATATATATATATATATATATAATATTTTTTGAAGAAATATTTCTTAATTTTTTTCCATGTGAAAGGAAATATATATAAAGACTAAACATTATATAATAAACCTATATATATGTATATATATATATATAAATAATATTACACCATAAAAAATATATAATAAAATGTATAGCATAAAAAAAAATATATGTATATTATATATATATAATATGTGTAATCCTTATAAATTACATATGCTTTAATCGCGTTTTTGTAATGATGTATATGCATATACATATATATATATATATATATGCTTAAATTTATTTATTTTTTTTTTAATGCACATATTTAATAAATAGGAAAGAAAA
>NW_017962814.1:0-514 GCF_001601855.1 Plasmodium reichenowi | reverse complement strand
AAAAAAAAAACCCTCTATTTTATAATTCATAAATAATACTTGTATATATATATACATATATATATTACATATATATGAAATATATATTTTTATTTTAATTAGAAATATAAAAAAAATATATAAATATATATATTTTTGTTTTTATTATATAAAAATATTTTATATATTCCTTTTTCCATAGAAAATAATTTTATAAGAAATCATTTAAAAAAAAAATATAAAATATAATAAATTTATTTAATATAACATTTATGTTAATATCAAATTTATTTTAAATAAGATATTTTAATAATTTTTATATAAATACTCAAAAAAAGAATATTTTTTTTTTCTTAAAATAAAAATCTGAGGTAATATTATATATTACACATAAAAATGTAAAAATATGAACATATGTAATAATATATATATATATATTTTATTTATTAAATAGATTGTGTTAAAAATAGAAAAATTCACATAAATATATTAAATGTATTAAATATATTACATATATATATATATATATATATAT
>NW_017962813.1:0-572 GCF_001601855.1 Plasmodium reichenowi | reverse complement strand
AACTACGACATTTACAATATTTTATATGTAACATTATTTTTATTTCTTTTTTAAGTTTATTTTATATAGATGAACGATTATTTTGTTTATTTAGTTGGAATATATATATATATTTATCAAAACTAATAATTAAATATATATTGGATTGCTTTTCTTCTTTATTATAATATAAAAAATAAAAAGAAAAATGAAATATTCAATTATATATATATATATATAATATAAAGTGTTGTAGAATTTTTTTTTTTTTTTTTTTTTTTTTATAATTATTGAATTATTTCATTCTATAAGTTTCCTTTAACCCTTAAAAATAAAAAATAGTACATTTTTCATATAAAAAATATATATTAGACTTTAAAAAAAAATTGGAATATTCAATTTTAATGTAATAATAAAGTAGACTATAAGAAATAGATGCTTTAAAAATAATTGGTACACATGTATATATTCAATAATTTTAATGAATATTGTAGTCAATTTGTTTAATCTACATTTGAATTTTATATTATATATATGTAAATTTATATCAATATTTTATTATTTCTTTGTTTAATGGAATGAATTAAGGAAAA
>NW_017962812.1:0-628 GCF_001601855.1 Plasmodium reichenowi | reverse complement strand
AAAAAAATTTTTTTTTGTTTATTATATAATTATTAAAAATACTAATATATTTATATATATTATAATATAATATATAAAATAAATAAACAAATTTGGTATTAATTATTATGTTGTATTATTCATATGTAAATATATAATAATATATATATTAAATATATATAAAAACTAAATATATTATAAAATATATTATGAGTATTTTTTCTTCATGCTGATTTATATTATGTATATATATATATATATATATATATAGATTCTGTTAATTAAAAATATGTAGAAACGATTTTTTTATTCTATATAAATCCTTGAAGATTTATATTTATAAGAAAATTTAATAATATATATATATATAATATAATAATAAAACAAAAAATATAAAATAAAATAAGAACATCATGAGAATAATGTATTAATAATAAAAATACATGAATTAAGAATCCTTATTCTACATATTTCTTTTTGTATTTTATTTACTATAAAAAAAATATATTAAATGATACATTTTGGAAATAATAATATGTACATATTAAAATATATATAATTATATACTTCTTCTATTTTATAATATTTATTACCAGATTTATTTTATACTGGTTAATATTATATGCAAAAATATATATATTATTATTTA
>NW_017962810.1:0-625 GCF_001601855.1 Plasmodium reichenowi | reverse complement strand
TGGAATCTATTTTTTGACCTTTTTTTATCAACATCGGTGGTTTATTCATCACCACATGGTTTAATTATTACATTAGAATTTTTATGTAATTCTTGAGATTCATCTTGTTTGTTTATTATTTTTTTTCATCATTAGAAATAATACATTCTTTATTATTGTATTCATCAGAATCAACATCAAAAATGTTATATTTCTTTTCTTCCACATTGTCTGAATCTTTTTTTAATACGTTATATCATATCCATTTTTAAATACCACTTCATTATTTTTCTTTTCCTAGCTTTGTTCTTTTAAAATTTCAAGGAAATTATTCTTATTAACATTATTAGAATATTCTATTTCAGTATTTATATCATTATTATTCAAAATGCTGTACTAGGGGAAAACGTGTTCTCTTCATACACAAAATAAAAAAAAAGAAATTACATATATAATAGTATACTTTCATTTTGTTAATATTTGAAAAAATATGTTTTTTTTTTATAATTATAAATGTATATTATAGTGTCTTCTAAAAATAAAAGAATATATTTTAAAAATATATTTCAATTTAGCAGGTTTAATCTTTTGAATTGTTTTTTTTTTTTAAAAATGGATTTATATATAAACGAAAAATTTTGAAAGA
>NW_017962809.1:0-525 GCF_001601855.1 Plasmodium reichenowi | reverse complement strand
TATAAAAATTATGACCTGTACATATAATGTTATTTCTTTTTTTTTTTTTTTTTTTTTTTTTTTTTTTTTTTTTTTACCTGAACATGTTCATAAAATGAAATACATGTTAACTTTATTTTATTAATATGTAAAAATAATAATATAAAAAGAAAAAGAAGTTTTCTAAGCTTATGAATATTGTCGGAATAAATTACATGTCTTGTTCATTTAGTTTTACTATTATTTTAGTCAATATTTTCTTTTTTTCCCTTATTTTGTATGTACACAATTTATCATGTTGTGTTTTGAATAAAAAATAAAATAAAAAACAGCTAAAAATATAAAAATAGAAAAATATATAAGAAAAGTTATAACACCCTTTAGACAATAAAATAAGAATATATATATATATATATATATACATATATAGTTATTTATTTATATTTATATATTTAAAGCTAAAAAGTATTAATACTTTACATAATTTAATTGGTTTTATTTTTTTTTTTTTTTTTTAATATATTTTGAATATATATATAAAAATTT
>NW_017962808.1:0-300 GCF_001601855.1 Plasmodium reichenowi | reverse complement strand
AAAATTAAATATAAAAAAAAAAAAAAAAAAAAAAAAAATTAAAAACTAAAATATATAAATACACATTATAATGAAAAATAAATAATTTATAAACAATATTATAAAATTATACTAAAAATATAAATGTATATATATATATATATATATATATATATCTATAATTAAATCACTTTTATTTTGTTTTTATATACATTTTTTCCTATATTAAGTTACACAAATACAAATTTTATATAACAACTTAATAATACTATAAATAAAAAAAAAAAATAATAATAAAAAAAAAAAATACATAGATATTAT
>NW_017962807.1:0-546 GCF_001601855.1 Plasmodium reichenowi | reverse complement strand
AAGAAAAAAAGAAAAAATATATATTTCATTCCAAATTTATTAGAATACCAGTTTTTTTTTTTTTTTTTTTTATTTTGAATTAAAGAGAATTTGGAATTTTGTTTTTATTTAGGGAAGAAAAACAAAAATTAAAAAGCAGAAAATAAATTATCACATTAATATTATATTATATATATATTATATATATATATATATATATATTATTAGTATAATATTTCCATAATTTATAATATCCTTAATTAAAGTAATAATTTCTTGACATTTATATTTATTAAATATACATATTTATTTTTATATATTATATTCTATTTATGTAAATTATAAAAAATTGATAACAAAAACAGAATTCATTCCTTATATTCTAAATTGTATCAATGTATATATTTTCATTATATTATAATAATTATAATATGTTTATATATATATAAATCCTTATACAAATTATTTTACCATATTTTAAATGTAGAAAGATTTAAAAAAAAAGAAAAAAAAAAAAAACAGCCATTATATATATATATATATATATATATATATAATATTTATATA
>NW_017962806.1:0-300 GCF_001601855.1 Plasmodium reichenowi | reverse complement strand
GTAAATATTTTAAGACGAATTAATATATTATTATATACATATTTTATAATTATATATAATTTTTTATATAATTTTATTTATTGAAAATGGTGATCATATGATAATTATTATTTTTCAATTCTTTTACACTATTATAATATTTTAAATAAAATGTAATTAAAAAATATAGTTCAAGTGTAGTGTTACTATATTTGCACACTGGATTATGACGAAATAAATATTCTTATTATTCTTTTCGTTTTAAGTTTTATAATATTATAAGTAAGAACATTTATATAATTATAAATATTATTTGGATTT
>NW_017962805.1:0-505 GCF_001601855.1 Plasmodium reichenowi | reverse complement strand
TATATTAATTTTTCTAAAATTATATAGTGCAATTATTTTATTTTTCTTATTTGTTACATGAATTATTAGTTCGAACATTATATGATCTTAAGCTTTTTTTTTTTTTTTTTTTTTTTTTTTTTTCAGAATTAATATATGTGTATAAAATAGAAAAAAAAAAATATATGTATATATATATGTATATATAATATATATATATCTTCATTTCATATATATTTTATCTATAAAAAAATATATAATTTTAAAATTGTGTACCATATTAAAATAACTGTTGTTGTTGTTTTTTTTTTTTTCTTTTTTTTTTTCTATTCACTTTCAATAACAATATATATAACGTTGGTACACAAAAATTATTAAATATATTTTTTTTGTTTCATTCTGTATATTTTCTTAAAAGTTTCTATAAAATTAAATAAAAAATATATGAGTACTAAATTGTTTTCTTAATAATATTTATTGTAATTATCATTATTGTTATTTATATTTTTTTATTACAAAAAAAAAA
>NW_017962804.1:0-689 GCF_001601855.1 Plasmodium reichenowi | reverse complement strand
AAGAAGAAGTAAAACAAAAAAAAAAAAAAATTGTAAGTTGTAAGTTGTAAATTTCCCAATCTTATATTACATAAATGTTAATTTTTTCAAGTTCTATAATATAAATTTATATTAATAAATAATTATTTCATAAATTATATAATATTTTAATTCCAAAAAAAAGGAAAAAACTTTATAACTTATATTGATAATTAAACTTTAGTTTTTTTTTTTTTTTTTTTTTCTTTAATATATTCCATTCTATTAGTAATTCAATAAATAAATTTCATTTCTTTCTCTTAAAATTAAATTTTATATTTGTATTTTTTCAAATATCTTAAATAAAAAATAATTCCACATACATATGTGAATATATATATTTTATTTTTATTTAAATATATTTACACATTTATATGTTAATAATAAAAACTTGTTATTATAAAATATTGTAATTTCATATATTAACAACATTAAAAACAAATTTATATATAAACAACTAAAAATATGGAGAAAAAAAATATATATATATATATATAACACAACATTGGTAAATGATTATAAATTAGGTATTATATATATCACTTTTAAAAAAATGTTCTAATATATATTTTTTTAATTCTTCAAGCACTTCATCTCTTTCATAACAATATGCTTCTATTTCTTTTCTTATATCTCTTACAGGTTTTATATATGGAATTGGAGTTCTTTGA
>NW_017962803.1:0-300 GCF_001601855.1 Plasmodium reichenowi | reverse complement strand
TATTTCTTTCTTTTTTTTTTTTTTTTTTTAATATCTTTCTATTTTTGTTTAATTTTATGTACCTTGAAACATTTTTGAAGGTAATCCTACATACAATGATACATACATAATAGATACATATATATGTATGTATATATAATATTTTTTAATATATAATTAATTTTTTTGTAAATTTTTTTTTTTCCCCATTTATCTTAAGCATGGCATGGTTTTAGATATTCATATTTGATGTAATAATAAACAAAGTAATTAATTTATGTTTTGTGTATATATTTCCTTTGTGATAATTTTGTATAAATA
>NW_017962802.1:0-732 GCF_001601855.1 Plasmodium reichenowi | reverse complement strand
TATATATTTATTTTCTTTTTTACTGTAATTTTTTTTACACTATCTTTTCATGTATTGCATTTTAAAAAAAAAATAGACTTTTTAAGGATTCATATATATAATAGACTGTTTTTCTTTTTCAAACATATATTGATATTTTATATTAAAAGCATATACAATTTTTTTTTTTTTTTTAATATTTGTTCGCATATTATCAAAAATATAATTGCTTCATTATATTTTCACAAAATAAGTAGTATAGCTTTACAACCTAAGTATATTATAAAATATATGTACACATATACATATATACCTATAAATATATATATATATATATTATAAGTGTTTAATATATTTATTTTATTTAATAATTACATTTAAAATAAAAAGGTTAATAAATACATTCAACCAAACGTGTATATACACAATTGGTCTTTTTCATTTTTTGTATTTTATAATAGCATATTATGATTCCTATGAATGAAACATTTATATAACTCATATAGAAAGCATATCCTAAAAATAGTTTCTTAAAAAAAAATTATTCTATATATAATACTCATAATATATACATATATATATATATCAAATAATTTTTTAATTTTTACATATATCTAAATGGAAATAATATTATTTAAAAGAGTTCCATAAAAAATATAAGATTTTTATAAAAAAAATTATTAAAAAAAAAAAAGACAAAAAAAAAGATAAAAATATTTTTAAATAAAAAAAATAACTTATAAAAAAAAAAAA
>NW_017962801.1:0-586 GCF_001601855.1 Plasmodium reichenowi | reverse complement strand
CAGAGTTTGCTAATTATAAAATAAATTATTATAATTTACAAGTATACATATTATATATATATTAAATATATATTATATTAAAAATTTATATCATCTTTATAAATATGTTTTTTTTTTTTTTTTATTCCTCAGAAATAAAGAAATAATATTTTAATATATAAATATATATGATAATCTACTATATAAATATTATCACACAAAAACAAAAGGATTAAAAAATAAAAAATGGCATAAAATAAATTAAAATAAAGTAGATGGTTGTAAAAAGAATATATAATATTATTATAACCATATAAGTTTATATGTATTCACAATTAAAATGGTTCATTATATTATATTATATTTTATTTTATTTATTTTGTTTTTTTTGTAAAATATATCACAAGAATATATAATATATATATTATATATATTATATTATAATACAAAAATCTTAAAGCATTCAAGAATTTTTTTATCCTTTGTGCTTTTCTTTCATCTGTTGTTTTTCAACATATTCGTTATAATTCCTTTCTTTTTTTTTTTTTGAAGATTTAGAAATAAATAAAATGTTATATTAATAATAATATTAATAATAATATTAATA
>NW_017962798.1:0-300 GCF_001601855.1 Plasmodium reichenowi | reverse complement strand
AATGATTTTAATTAATTACACATATTGTTTCTTATAATATTAAAACAAATTATTAAAAGTAAACTATATAAAAAAAAAAAGTAGGAGAAAAAAATAGATTTAAATAAAAATAAGGATGTAATTAATTTTATAATATTAAAAAATGTATATCCAATAATAGTTTATACGGATATTATATATATGTAAATATGTAAAGCTCAAATTTTTATAACATTTATATTATCATATTGCAAAGTATTAATAAAAATTAGTTAATATGTTCACCTAATTCAATCTTTTTTTGAGGAATATTTATTTATA
>NW_017962797.1:0-734 GCF_001601855.1 Plasmodium reichenowi | reverse complement strand
GCATATAAATTTGTTTAAACCTACAAGTTATTTTTAATTATATATATATATATATATGTTTATTTATTTATATGGTTATTTCTATATATGTGTAAAAATATAATTAAATTTCAATAATATACAGAATATTAAATTTTAAGTTTTTAACAAAGTATAAATTAAAAAAAAAAAGAAAAATAACATACACATATACCATTATATATAATATGTATACATTATATATATTATTAATATTTTGTTGATGTATTATTATACTCATAAATATGAATTTACAAATTATATTATACTTTGTCAAATAATATATATATATATATATATATATATATATACATACATTGCGGTGTATTAAATTTTGCTAAAAATAGAGCACGGGGATGAAAAAAAAAAGAAGAAAAAGGTAAGCGTATAAAAAGTAAAAAATACAACTGATAAATGAATATATAAATAATAAATATATAAAATAGGAAAAAAAAAAAAAAAAAAAATGTATCATTTTATAATATCATATTTTATGAGTATACAACTAAAATGTTTCATTTAAAAAAAAAGGAAAATGAGAGAAAAAAATTAGATTAAATGAAAATGTTACACATCGGGGAAGAAGATATACATATATATATATATATATGTACTATATGTTACTAAAAAGTTATTAAATGTGTTGGGGTTGTTAAAATATGTTATAAACATTTTTAAACGTTTTTAAATTATATACATATATAAATATATATATA
>NW_017962796.1:0-313 GCF_001601855.1 Plasmodium reichenowi | reverse complement strand
AATATTTATTATATATTTATATGTGTACATATACATATATATGTGTATTTCCTTATGTTACTCATATGTGTTTTAAAAGATTTATATATATATATTGTTCTTTAGTTTTTTTTTTTTTTCTGGAATTTTACAAATTATAATAACAATTAAAGTATCATTATTGTAACTATATATATATATATATATATATATATATATATATATTTATATTTATATTTATATGTTTTTCTTCTTGTATTATTATTTTTACAATATATATATTTATCTAAGTGTGTGTTTTGTTTTCTTTTTCTATTAATTATTATAGTGATAT
>NW_017962795.1:0-300 GCF_001601855.1 Plasmodium reichenowi | reverse complement strand
TAAATCAATATGTTCGAACAACAAAAAAAGTAAACAACGTTAACATTTTAGTTAACCTCGACGTGTAACATATATTTAATTTAAACTGTAATTTGTATGGAAGGGTTTTAAATGAATAAATAAATAAATATATATATATATATATATATATATGTGTCATTTAAAAATACAAATTGTTCTGTTAATTTTTGTAAAATAATTAACATTTTTTCCTTTCTTTATATATATATATATATATATATATATATATATAGGGTTTATTTTTCTTGACTGATTGGACGTATATTTTAAAAGAATAGG
>NW_017962794.1:0-415 GCF_001601855.1 Plasmodium reichenowi | reverse complement strand
CTTTAATGATAAAAGTATTAAAAAAAATAAAATACATATAAACAGAAAAAGATCAAAACAGGTATCTTTTTAAAGATCTTATGATTGTATTATAACTTTTTTTTTTTTTTTCTTCTGATGATTATATTCTTTATGAAACACCTGACTTTATATATTAAACCTAATTATACTTTTCGTATATGCCTTATATATAATCATTTATAAAATGTAAGTATAATATATATATATATATATATATATATATATTTATTGATACTTTACATAAATGTGTAAATTATATTACGATACATTGAATATTCCAATTATATTTAAGACCATTTTTTAGAGAATTTTCAAATAAATTTATTTTTACTATTATATATGATATATAATGCTTATCATTTTTATCATATGGTGAATTTTTTATATACTTAAA
>NW_017962793.1:0-472 GCF_001601855.1 Plasmodium reichenowi | reverse complement strand
GGGTGCACATTCTTCTTAAATAAAAATAACTAATGACCTATTAACATTTTGAATAAGATAAAAAAAAAAAAAAAAAAAATTTAAATATTCTAACTATTTATTAATAAAAAAGTTATATACGTATATAATTTATTTTGGTTCTAAATTTATACATTATATATGTATGAATTATATTGTAATTTGGGGAGAGTATTTTAAATTATACTGTTTTTTTTTTTGTTTTTTTTTTTTTATAGTTTTCTATGAATTCAGAATATATATATATATATTACGTATTATATATTATTTACTTTTTATAATTCAAACATTATACTTAAGACTTTATAACTTTTTTTGGTTTCATTTTTGAGTATAAGAAATATATAACATTAACTTCATTAGAATGGCCCTGAATATGTATTCAAGAAAAAGAAATATATATATATATATAATAAAGTATGATTATATTAACTATTATTTATTCGTTTTCCTT
>NW_017962792.1:0-448 GCF_001601855.1 Plasmodium reichenowi | reverse complement strand
TTAATCCCATAATTATATTTAACCATTTAAAAAAAAACAGTAAATGTTATAATCTGATCTCATGGTCTAAAATTACAATATGAATATATATTTTAACCAAAAAAATTGTTTTTTCATATGTTCATTATTAATAATAGTTATATAATTATAAATGGAAGTATAAAATAATACGCGTTTAACTTCCTTTTAAATAACATAATTGCAGGAAATATAATTCCCCCACCTCAAAATATATAAATATATATAAAATATATATATTATGTACATTTTTTGAGAGAAAAAATTTATGAAAAATTTAAGATTCATAAAATATAATTTTGTTAAATCATGCCTTTAAAAAAAAATACAATGAAAATATATAACATTAATATTAATATAAGTATATAGTAAAATATTTGGTTTGTGTATGCATATTTTTTATATAAAAAGGTAATATATAAGTATAAAA
>NW_017962791.1:0-922 GCF_001601855.1 Plasmodium reichenowi | reverse complement strand
TTATTAAATTGAAACTAATATATATATATATATATGTTTATAT
The DNA here is from genome assembly GCF_001601855.1 of Plasmodium reichenowi. NCBI lineage: Eukaryota > Apicomplexa > Aconoidasida > Haemosporida > Plasmodiidae > Plasmodium > Plasmodium reichenowi. The sequence continues at coordinate 879 of NW_017962791.1, read as the reverse complement.
ATATTTATATATAAAAATTATATATTTATTTGTTATATGTCGCTTTTTTTTTTTTTTTTTTATTAATTTTTTTCTATAAAATTTTGTTCTGGGTTTTTTTATTTATATATGTATATTATATATATATGATGTATATTTTAAATTTTTTTTTTTTTTTTTTGGCAAAATTGTATGAAATGTTTCTCTTTTATGATTTTTTATTATTTTTATATTTAAGAAAATAAATTTTTTATTTATATATTATTATATATATGTATTTATTATTATAGTTTATGCGATCTATTTTTAATTTTTTATATATCGATTATAAATACATTTAAAAGAACAAAAAAAAAATAATAATAAAAAAAAAACGTTTTTGTAATAAATGAATTTTTATTTCATTCATATAATATTTTAAAAAATATATAAATGTAAACAACAAAAGACCAAAAAATGAGCTCACTATTTATTTTTATTTTTCCACTTGGAAATGTTACACATATAAACATATTTTCAACATATATATATACACATAAATGTATATGTTTACATGTAAAAAGCTTCTTTTTGATATTCTACAACAAATCATAATAAAAAAAAAAATTATACATATATATATATATATATATATATATATTATCTACAAATATAGTTATAGATTATTAAATATATTTTTTATTTAAAATATCAAAAAAAAAGGAACGTCCAAACGGATAATAAAATTGTCTATTAATATATTTATATACATTTTTATCATTTTTCCTATTATAATAATATCTATTGACCTAAACAAATTTGAATAAAGAACAAATATATATATATAATATATATATATATATATATTAATATATAAAGTCTCTATTATAATATCCATTATTATGTTATTTCATTACATTT
>NW_017962790.1:0-300 GCF_001601855.1 Plasmodium reichenowi | reverse complement strand
AAATAATAACAAAATACATTAAAAAATATTATAATATATATAATATTAAAAAAAAAAAAAAAAAAAAAAAAAAAAAAAATTTATGTTTTAAATATTTTAACAAATTATGCTTGAACTTTAATGAATGTATTTTATTATAAGTTTTATTCTGTTGAGTTAATTGCATATAATTTTTTCTTTTATATATATTATATATATATATATATATATACAAACTTTTTTTAAAATAAAAACAAAAGGGAGTGTGGGTAATATTAAAAGATATAATAAAATCATCAATAATATAATAATAAGTTCAAA
>NW_017962789.1:0-300 GCF_001601855.1 Plasmodium reichenowi | reverse complement strand
GAAAGATCTTATATATTATATATATATATATAATATATATAAAGGCCATTTTGTATGTTTTTGAATATATCTTTATGTTTTTACTTTATTATAAATTATCATACATGAAATAGATATCGTTCTTTATTTTGTAAAGCAAAAAAAAAAAAATAAAATAAATAAATGAAAATATTATAATATGATTAATTTTTGTACGTCCTAAATAAAAATAACATATATGATAAATTATTTTTATTAATTGTTATTAATTAAATATATATTTATTTTTAATTTTTTTTGAGTTGTATAAAAAGTACAAGG
>NW_017962788.1:0-936 GCF_001601855.1 Plasmodium reichenowi | reverse complement strand
TTTATTTATTTATTTAACACATTCTAAATAAAATTACATATGCTTTTTTTTCTTCATATAATATATTCCTTTTTAACTGTTAGTTATTATTAATATAAATCTCAACACATTTATAATTTATATTATACAATTAATTTTTAAACAAAAATGTAATAACTAAAACGAAAAAATGTTAAATTCTACTTAGAATTTCATAAAATTATATTTATGCTATAAATATATTTTATATATTACATATATATATATATATACATATAATCCGTTTAATATGATTCTTATAATTAAAAAAATATTTCGTTTCATAATTCTAAAATATATATTTTTTTTTTTAAGAGGCTTTTTTATTATATTAATTAATAATATATCTTTTTATGAATACACATTTTTTATTATATAATATATAAAAAATTATAATTTATAATATTAACATATATATATATATATATATATATATATATATATAATCCGTTTAATATGATTCTTATAATTAAAAAAATATTTCATTTCATAATTCTAAAATATATATTTTTTTTTCAAGAGGCTTTTTTATTATATTTTAATTAATAATATATCTTTTTATGAATACACATTTTTTATTATATGTTATATAAAAAATTATAATTTATAATATTTAAATAAAAATTATTTATAATATTAATATATATATATAATGATTTTATATATTATTATTAGTTTCACACTTTTAATGAAACTAAAGTGTATTACAAATAGTATAAATTACACATTTTTTCCCCTTGTATATTAACATCAATATATAAAATGTAATATTGATTATTTTATATTATTATTTTTAAAAATATATAAATATATGTAAAATATTCATCTTCGTTCTAAAAATAGTTTTATATTTTTATTTCTATTATATGATTTTTAATTTAATTTATATATTTATAAGCTTTTTTTTTTTTTTTTCTT
>NW_017962787.1:0-653 GCF_001601855.1 Plasmodium reichenowi | reverse complement strand
TAACAAATTTTCTTGTAATTAATAAAATAATATACTTTTTATGTTTATTTTAGTAGTTTTATTTTTTATTTTTATTGTATTTCATTTTTGTTGCTAAGCATTATTATATGTTAGAAAATTCTCTCTATTGTATCTATTATTTTATTTTATTTAATTATACTATTATAATATATAAATAATAATATATATTAATATAAATACATAATTAATATGATATTTAAATCAATTATATATTAATTAATTATAAATTCTTAATTTTGTACAAATTAAAAAAATATTATTTTTATTATTATTATTACAATAATACAATTTAAAATGTTTTCCAAAGATTCCATAGTCACATACTGTATTTTATATTGTTGTGAATAAATATAAATAATATTATTATATTGTATTTATTTTTTTTATGTTGTAAACATTACATATATCTATTGTATATATATAATACAAACTACCATATAATATTTATACAATATATAACAAATTAATAGTATCATTGCATTATAATAATAGTTTTCTTAAAGTTGTACTTTGTAAAAATAAACTTATAGTAAATATTACTATTCTATAGTAAAAATAATAATAATAAGAAGAAACTATTCATAAAAATATATGAATAGAAAAAAAAAAAAATTATGTATATATTTATTTTG
>NW_017962786.1:0-300 GCF_001601855.1 Plasmodium reichenowi | reverse complement strand
TTTTACAGGTTATTAATATTTATATATTGTTTTCAATTTCCTATTATATTAATTATATATATTATAATACTAAAGGAATAATAAATATATATTTATATATATATATATATATATATATATATATATATATATATATTTTGATTAATTTTTAATTTATATTCATCATTATTAAAATAAATATTAAACACTTTAATATATGAAATAATATATATATATGTGTAAGAATTATTTATTAAGCTAAATGGTTTAAACAATTATTAACATATTTAAATTGTATATACGTTTAATTATATTTACATA
>NW_017962784.1:0-300 GCF_001601855.1 Plasmodium reichenowi | reverse complement strand
ATTTTTAAAAATATTATATATTTTTTTTGATTTTTTACGTTACATAAAAACATTAAATAAAAAAAAAAAATTATATATAAAGGAGATATAAGAATATATATATATATATATATATAATGAATTTACATTTTATTTAATAGGTGTTTTATATGAAAGGACAAAAAAAAATATCATAAATATATTTTTTTTGAACCTTTATATTAATATAGAATAATACTTAATACATATATATATAAGCTAATAAAAGAAAAAATTAAATAAAATATATTTAATATATATTGTATATATAAAATTGTTTTT
>NW_017962783.1:0-300 GCF_001601855.1 Plasmodium reichenowi | reverse complement strand
TTATTAATGATAGTTATGTGATGTATTTAAGCTAGTTGTTAGAATGAAAAGAATTCATGATAAATTAATTTTTTAATTAAAATATATATATTAATATTTCATTAAATAAATTTTAATTATTATAATTTTCAACTATAAGATAAAATAAAACTTAATATATATATACATATATACATAAATAGTGACCTTGTTTATATATACTTATTTTTTGCATTTAAGAAAAAAAAAAAATTGTATGGACTTAATAGAATTTAGGATCTATATATCATTACACATTTGAATTACTTAAAATGAGAAAAA
>NW_017962782.1:0-756 GCF_001601855.1 Plasmodium reichenowi | reverse complement strand
ATGTTATTGTTTCATATTTTTTTATATATATATATTTTAAGATATATTTTTCTGTACACATAATAAAATAATAAACCTACAAAAAATTAATAAACAGATGAGAATACAATATTATTTCCATTTTATCCTTTTTTTTTTTTTACAAATGTAAAAACAACTACAAAAAAAAAAAAAAAAAATACCAATTGAATTTAAATACAAAATGATATAAATAATTTGTTCTTTTCACCATAAATACACTGAAGAATATTATATATATATATATTATGCTTATTCAAAAAATATTATTATGTTTTTATCATAAGAAAGAAATGTTCTTTTTTCATTTAAGCTACATAAATATAAAAAATTGAATTAAACAGGAAAAAATATCTACACATATATATATATATATATTTTGAAATTATATCTTGGTAAATAATTCTTAAAAATATATAAAATAATATAAACATATGAATATATAAAATACTCTTCTTTTTTTTTTTTTATAACCATCCGTATTTTTTTCGTACATAAAAAAGTACATATGAGCAAATGGTACTGTTTATATAGGTATCAATATAAAAATAAAGAAAATAATTTTTATCGATTATAAATATATAAATATATGTATATATTCCTATTATATATCAACGTAAATTAAAAAAAAAAAAAAATTAGAATACAATGTAATTCTTATATAACATCAAAAAAATATTAGTGTAAACAATTAAAATATAAGTCACATATATATATATATATATATATATAATTATT
>NW_017962781.1:0-300 GCF_001601855.1 Plasmodium reichenowi | reverse complement strand
AAAAAAAAAAAATAAGCATATTTATTTTATAATTATATTGGTATTCAAAAACATTTATAATTAATTTTTTATTTTTTTTTCTTTCATATATATATAAATATATTATCTCTCTATATAATATATATTATACATATAAATAGTATAATATATATATATATATATATATATTATATATATATGAAAAATATTATACATACATATATATATATATATATATATATTTATATCATCTTATTATAATTTATATTTTATCCATTACCTTTTCCAAGCCAATTTTATTGTTTCAATATTAATATAAAC
>NW_017962780.1:0-311 GCF_001601855.1 Plasmodium reichenowi | reverse complement strand
AAAAAATAAAAAAATGAAAAAATGAAAAAATGAAAAAATTAAAAAATGAAAAAATGAAAAAATGAAAAAATTAAAAAATGAAAAAATGAAAAAATGAAAAAATGAAAAAATTAAAAAATTGAAAAATGAAAAAATTAAAAACCAAAGTATTGTTTATTATAATGATCCACCATCATAGTATATTTTCTCTTCTATTCTATTTAATTTTTTTTTTAAACATACATTTATTATTTAAGAAAACATCTTTGATATTATAGTATCATTAGACAACATATTCGTTTCATAAATTGAAAATATTTTAAATAATCCAT
>NW_017962779.1:0-555 GCF_001601855.1 Plasmodium reichenowi | reverse complement strand
AAAAAAAAATAAATCACCCTTTTAATTAATTAGTTATAATATATATATATATATATATATATTAATTTATTTATTTATATTTATCCTTTTTGATTTTTTTTTTTTTTAAATAATAAATATCACATAAAATAGCTGATAAAAATGTATTATATATATATATATATATATATATATTTTTTTTTATGTGTATACACATATATAAGTCTTTTTAAGTATCAATTTATAATGAGAATTATTAGGTGAACAAAAATAAGAAACATAAAAATATAATAATTTTTTTTCTTTTTTTTTTTACACATTGAAAAAAAAAATACAGTTATGATTATTAAAATAATATGATTTTTTTTTTTTTTTTTTTTCTTTTTTCTTTTTTCTTTTTCTTTTTCTTTTTCTTTTTCTTCTTTGTTTTTCTTCTTTAGAATTCTAGTTCTATATATATGATTCTACAGTGAAAATATTTATTAATTTTAATTTTTTTTTTTTTTTTTTATTCTCTTTTTTTAATCAGAGACTTTTTTATATAATATGCATATTTGAAATTTTTTTTTTTTTTTT
>NW_017962778.1:0-480 GCF_001601855.1 Plasmodium reichenowi | reverse complement strand
TTTTTTCTTTTATTTTTTTCTTCATCCATTTTTTATTGTATAATATATTTATTTTTTTTTATAGAGAAATATACACATTAAAATTTTTACTTGTGAAAATATATATTTATTTATACATTCATTCATTCATTCATTCATTCATTCATTCTGTGTAGGTTTATCATAAAGAGAAAAAAGAAAACTGGTATTTATATTTTTTCGTTTTTCTTTTTTTTTTTTTTTTTTGGTGTTGTTATATATATATATATAAATATTTTTATATTTATCTTTATTTTCACATTAACCTTTTTATATTTTATTTTTTAATATGGTTATTATTATAACCGAGGTGATAAAAGACACCTGAGGTATTAGATTATCCTATATAACATATATATATATATATATATATATATATATATATGCTTAGATAAATGATCATGTTATTTATAAAGGCTCGCAGATGAAAGTATAATAATGATTATTACGTAATATTACAAG
>NW_017962776.1:0-358 GCF_001601855.1 Plasmodium reichenowi | reverse complement strand
TTTACCTTTTCTTTTTTCTTCTTTTTTTTGGGGTTTGTTTTTTTTTTAATATTTATTTTTTAATTTTTAGAACATTTGATTTAATTGTTCGTAAAATAATTTATTTGTTTTTTTTTTTGATAAAAATATTTTTTTAATTTTTATTATAATTTTTCAATATAAATTCATATTTTTATGTAGAATTACTTTTTTTTTTTGATAATTAAATTTAAGAACAAAAGAATATAAAATTAATTGAAAAGAAAATATTTTTTTTACTTATTTTTTTTTGGAATAATGAAAATTTATATATTAATTTTAATTAATATATAATAGTATTTAATGCAATAAAAAAAAAAAAAAAAAATTAAATTGTAAT
>NW_017962775.1:0-687 GCF_001601855.1 Plasmodium reichenowi | reverse complement strand
AACTTCTTTTTTATTTTTTATTTTTGAGTTGTAATATTGTATTAGAATCATAAAAAATGAATGTATATATATATAATAAAATGTTATGATAATATTAAAATTTTATCATATGTGAAATATATACAAGTCTTTTTTTATTTTTTTTATTATGTTTTTTTTTTTTTTTTTTTTTTTTTTTTTTTTTATAAGAACCATAGGATATTTTTATAATTTTCTGGTATATTAAATATTTATGTATATATGAATAATATGTTTATTTTTCAAAACATATAATTTGCATAAAAAATGAAATAATATATATATTTTTCTTTATATAAATACATTCCATATAAATAGAAAGATTTATATATGATCTTTGTATTATTATATATGTATAATAAATGTATGCTTTTTTTAAAACTAATTTTTTATATATACAGTATAATAAAATATAAGTATATTATATGGATTTTAAAACAATGTGGTTTTTTATTGGTTATTTATTTATATAACTTACATATTAATTATAGATATATGAAATTATAAAAAAGAAGGTTATATACAAATATTATATATATATATATATATATATATATATATATATATTATATTTTATTATAATAAATAAATATATATATAATATTATTGCATCATTTATATATTTTATTTTTGATTTTTTTTAGGATTATACATTTTAATTCTTATTAT
>NW_017962773.1:0-849 GCF_001601855.1 Plasmodium reichenowi | reverse complement strand
ATTATTATAATCAATTTATGTCCCCTAAATATATTTTAAAAATATTATTATTATTATATTGCGAAAACAATATTATTTTTTCATGGTAATAAACATGATTATTATATATTGTTAATAAACCCTTATATTCCTGTAAAATTCATATATTTTTCACCTACAACAAATGTAATAAATTGAATATTTTTTTTTATACCAAAGGTGTGACATTATATATATATATATATATATATATATTTATAATATATTTTACTTAATAGTACTATGTAGTGAATATTTATATATAATTTTATGATAATTTATGGTACGTTTATTTTATTGAAACATATAATATTCTTTAAATATATATATATATATATATTTTTATAATATATTTTACTTAATAGTACTAGGTAGTGAATATTTATATATAATTTTATGATAATTTATGGCACGTTTATTTTATTGAAACATATAATATTCTTTAAATATATATATATATATATATATTTTTATAATATATTTTACTTAATAGTACTACGTAGTGAATATTTATATATACTTTTATGATAATTTATGGCACGTTTATTTTATTGAAACATATAATATTCTTTAAATATATATATATTTTTTTATAATATATTTTACTTAATAGTACTATTTAGTGAATATTTATATATAATTTTATGATAATTTATGGTAAGTTTATTTTATTGAAACATATAATATTCTTTAAATATATATATATATATATATATATATATTTATTTATTTATTTATTCATTTATTTATTTATTTAATTATTTAATTTTATATACAAAAAAATTCCAAAGTTAAATATAATTAAATAGATGTAGTTATTAATTTATAAAT
>NW_017962772.1:0-804 GCF_001601855.1 Plasmodium reichenowi | reverse complement strand
TAAATGTATTAATATATACATATATGTATAAAGAATTGAAATTTATTTTTATAACAATAAGAGAAAAGATACAAAAAAGTATAAATGCTTGAGAATTTCACTTTAAATATAATTCATTTAATGTGCATATATAACTATTCTCTTTAATAAGAACATCCTTTGTATATAGGTGTTTTTTTTGTTTTAAAGATATATATATATATATATATATATATATATATATATATATGATATGTTTACATCACATTAATGGTAATCTTTCTTATTTAATTAAACATTTTATTTAGAGAATCATAATATAAGAACAAGACCTTTAAGTATGAACAAAAATGAATAATTATAGGTTTTCATTTTTTTTGAGAATATATATAATACTGAGATCATAGAAGTCATAATATAAAAGAAAAAAATAAATAATAATTAAATAAGAAACAAAAATTGGGGTAAATAAATAAATGTCTTTCTTTCTCATTAGTTATTTATAAGGATATATTCACTCTTAGAGGGACAATAAAAAGGAACAGAAAAAAAAAAAAAAAAAAAAATACATAAATATATATATATATATATGACACATGTTTGTACCTATATTTAAGTTATAATTTCCTTTTGTTCCGTTTTTTATATATCTTAATAAAAAAAAGTAACTATCTTACGTATTTCAAATGTAGAATGTTTTTTATACATTCTATATAAGATAATAATCAAGGAAAAACAAATAATTATTTCAGGCATATATCTTTATATAAGGTTTTTTTTCCCTCATAATTTTATGAGTCATCAAAAAAAAAAATATATATATAT
>NW_017962771.1:0-504 GCF_001601855.1 Plasmodium reichenowi | reverse complement strand
CATTTAGATATTATATCATTATTTATTCATTTTATATATACATGTTATTTTATTTATATGTTAATTAATTTTTTTTTTTTTTTTTTTTTTTGATGTATTTTTATATCAAGGATATAGCACATATATATATATATATATATATATATATATATATATATGTATATTTTAGAATGATAATATATTTTAATATATTTTTAGAATATGTATTAAATATATTATTATTTTTATATCTTTAATTAAATATCCATATGCCTTAATTTTTAATAAAAAGTTTTTTTTACCACTATAGAAGGAGAGAGAATTTGCCGTTATTCATTTTATAAAAAGCACACATATAGTTATATGCACACATCTTACACTTATATATAATGTACATATATATTTACATATCTCTTAACATTATGTTGCATTTATTTATTTTATTATAATAATAATTATTATTTTTATAATTTTTTTAGTTATTTTATTATATTATATTTTGATATGTTATATTTTATTATATTA
>NW_017962769.1:0-505 GCF_001601855.1 Plasmodium reichenowi | reverse complement strand
ATATGTTAATATGTTAAAATGTTAATATGTTAAAATGTTAAAATGTTAATATGTTAAAATGTTAATATGTTAAAATGTTAATATGTTAATATGTTAATATGTTAAAATGTTAAAATGTTAATATGTTAAAATGTTAAAATGTTAATATGTTAAAATGTTAATATGTTAAAATGTTAATATGTTAATATGTTAATATGTTAATATGTTAAAATGTTAATATGTTAAAATGTTAAAATGTTAATATGTTAAAATGTTAATATGTTAAAATGTTAAAATGTTAATATGTTAATATGTTAATATGTTAATATGTTAATATGTTAATATGTTAATATGTTAAAATGTTAATATGTTAAAATGTTAATATGTTAAAATGTTAATATGTTAAAATGTTATTATGCTTTTAACATAAAAAGTTTTTATAATTATTGCTTTATTATATTTTTTTTTTTTTTTTGTTATATATGTCTTTATTTCCTATTAATTCATGTTAAATTCTTCTTTTTTT
>NW_017962768.1:0-859 GCF_001601855.1 Plasmodium reichenowi | reverse complement strand
AAATATAATAAAAATAATGTAAAGGACAAAACAATACAAATAATATTCATAATCTTTTGAAGATGTTTTTATGTGTTATAATATTTATAAACTAAATATTGAATCATTATTGACTAATATATATATATATATATATATATATATATATATATATATATATGTATTATGTATGTATAAGTGTATAATATAATGGCTCATTTAATTTATTTTGCCTTTTTTTTTTTCTTACACTTATATAATATGGTTTTATAATTTAATTATACCTAAACGTGTTTATTAAAATGTACTTTATAAATTATTATTTTTATTCAACATGATATATATAATATATTAATTGCATTTTTTCTGAATAATTCATAACGTTACAAGTTTTATAAATATGTATGTTTATATATAATATTTTTCTTGAATTAAATTACATTTTTATTGTGATATGATATTTTAATTTTTTAATTTTTGCATTTTAAAAATAAAATATATATTTTATATTATGTAATATTTGTAAATGAATTTTTTTTTTTTTTTTGTTCATTTATTTGTTTTTATAAAAAAGTATATTTATAAATATATTATATTATTTTTTATTGTACTTAAAAATATTATTTGTTATGCAATTATTTAAAAAATATATAATTTTAAAAGCGTTACCAAAATTATATATTTTATTTATTTATTTTATTTGTTTTTAGGTATTTTGTTATTTTCTTAAAAAAATCCTTTAAATATATATAAAGAATTGAAAAAAATATTCCTACAAATTGCTACCAAAAAAAAAATTATTTTTTTAAGATCAAAAGAATTAATGAATATATAATTTATTATATATTTTGTATATATATATATATATATAATATATATA
>NW_017962767.1:0-861 GCF_001601855.1 Plasmodium reichenowi | reverse complement strand
TTTATAAAAAAAATAAGAGGAAATTTTAAACGTTTCTTTAAATGAAGTAATAATCTAGCAAGAGAAAAAAAAAAAAAAAAATAAAAAAAATAAAAAAATAAAGTAAAAATAAATTAACTAATTGATGAATGATAACATATACAAACATAACATCACTTGAATATGTATCACAAATATTTATATAAAAAATTATAATGTATATATTAATATATTAATATATTAATATTATATTAATATATGTATGTATTAAATGGTCTTACCTTATTTAATGTATTCAATTGTGTCAAAAAATTATCCAAGTTTTCTTCTTTTGCTTTATTTTCCATTTTATAATAATAGAATAAAAAAAGAAAATAATAAAAGAGCAAAAGAGAAAAAAAAAAAAAAAAAAAAAAATTTATTTATGTATAATATATATATATATATCTTTAATTTTAGATTTGTTGTATTCTATCTAATTTAAAAAATATATTCATATAATTATAAAAAAAAAAAAAAAAAAAAAAAATTAAATGAATAAATAAATATAAAATGATATAAAATAAAATAATATAATTATAAACGTATAAATTATATAATAATAAAATAAATATAAATGACAATGAAATAACATTATATTTATAATAATGACCATACGTATATATAATAATATATATATGACATACTATACAATATATATGTATATATATATATAATATATTTCATTATTTAAAAAAAATATATAGAATATTTTATTTTATTTTATTTTATTTTATTTTATTTTATTTTATTTTTTTTCTTATTTTTATTTGTTTTCATTTATATATTTACTATTATTACAAAAATATTATTATACAATTTTTGAGAAAAAAGAAAAAAAGG
>NW_017962766.1:0-300 GCF_001601855.1 Plasmodium reichenowi | reverse complement strand
CTTCTTTCCTTTCTTTTTAAAGAATAAAAAAATTAAAAAAAGCAATTTTTAATAATTTTGTACCTTATAACAATTTTATGTATTTTATAATATTTTTTTTATTTAAAATGAATAAGGGAAGAAACCCAACTAAATTGATCTTTTTTTTACTTTTGTCTTTTTAAAAAAAATAAAAAATAAAATCATATTTATAAAGTATATACATATATATATTTATAAATATTGCTTTTTATATATGGTATTAAAAAAATATATTTTTCATAATAAATTTATTATTTTTTTTATTTATTATTATTTATT
>NW_017962765.1:0-1073 GCF_001601855.1 Plasmodium reichenowi | reverse complement strand
AAAAGAATAAAAAAAAAGGAGGTTTTAGTAATAGGAAATAATATATAAAATGTTGGTAAAAGTTATTTGGTATATAAAATTTTATAAAAGAAGGAAAGACAATAATTTGAGTACTGTGTTTTATTTTTAAACATATATGAATATATTAGCACTTTTGTATATTTCTAATATATCAAAGAGAATATATATTTTAAAAGTAAAGATAATAATTTATATAAAAATTCTTATAAAATAAATATAAAAGTTATATTTCTTTTCCTTTTCCTATATAATACATTATGTGTACATATAATTCAGTGTAATTTAGTCTATATATAGATATATACATATTATAAATATTAGTTATCCTTACTCTTATGTAATATATTTATATATATATATATATATTCGTCTCATACTCCTTACAAATATTATGACATATGGCATATATCTATCGAAGGTTTTTGTTTTTTTTTTTAAAACATACATCCTTTACAAAATCGGTTAACTTATGAGTTGCTAAAAAAAAATGGAGAGTAAATGACATAATATAAAAAAATAAGTAAACAAATATATGTATATATATATGTATGTATATATGTGTGTGTGTGTATGTATGTATGTATGTATATTTTATTTTTTTTTATTATGAAAAAAATTAAAAGAAAAAAAACCCAATATAATATATACATGGTTCTAATATTAGATATAAAGGTGTTATATTTGGAGAAAGAAAAATGAGATTATGATATAAAATTATTTAAAAAAAAAACATATGCAAAAATAATATATATATTTTTATATGAATATTCTTAATAATTTAACAAATTGTTAAATCTTTAAAATTAAAAAATTTTATGTATATAAATACAACACATCAGTATTATATTTCTTTTTTATAATTATATGATGGTGAAAACATCCCTTATATATATATATATATATATATATATTATATAATATACTCATTTATTTTTTACACATTTGGAGAGAAATATATTTCAAGCATTTTTCATATTACACCAACAATAAAAATAGGAATATACAAGATATAATAAAATAGTAATATTATATTATATTATATTTTATTGTTT
>NW_017962763.1:0-438 GCF_001601855.1 Plasmodium reichenowi | reverse complement strand
AGAAATATTAGAAAATGTCCTTACTTCGTTCATCAAATTTTCATACTCTTTTATAAAATGATCTCCTGCATATTTCTGTATATTAACCTTAAGAAGAATATCACAACCACATAATATTTTAACTTTAATATGAAAATTTATAATGTAAGGTAACATATGTTGTAAAGATGAAACACAGGATTTACTTTTAATTTTTCTTCTTCAGAAGGACTAAGAAAGACGTCACTTTGGTGATTAAAAAAAAAAAAAAAGGAAAAAAAAAAAAAAAAAACAATTACGTTATAAAGAATTTATCTATATATTTGATTATTCTTTTTTTCTTTTCACTTTTACAATTTGAAATAATTTAAGATCTTACGTGTCTTTATAATTTCTTATAATTTCCCTATAAAATGTTGTAATTTATTATATTTATTTATTTATTTTATTATAATTTTT
>NW_017962762.1:0-808 GCF_001601855.1 Plasmodium reichenowi | reverse complement strand
AAAAAAAAAAAAAAAAAAAAAAAAAAATAAATAAATAAAAATAAAATAAAATAAAATAAAATAAATAAAATAAAATAAAGAAAATAAAATAAAGAAAATAAAATAAAGAAAATAAAATAAAATAAAATTTATATATTTACACAATTTATAAAAAAAAGTAAAATTAATAAATTTTATTTATATATATATATATATTAATTTTATTATAACAAAATTTAATTTATTATGAATCCAAAAAAAAAAGGAAAAATAATAATATTGTTCCACTGATAAAAAAACATATTGCATTTACTTATATGTATATATATATATATATATATATATATGTAATGTACAAAAAGAGGAATATTTTTAGTAATATGTGAAACCTGTAATTTTGTATACCACCATGTTAATGAAAATTTCCTTATATACTCTCATGTTTAAATTTAAAATTAAAAACGTCACTCGATTTTAAAAAAATATATTAAATAATGTAAAATTTTATTTATTTATGTGTTGCAACCCATTATGCATATTTTAGTATTAAAAAAAAAAAAAAAAAAAAAAAAAAAGGTCAATATTTTTTATAGGATTAATATGCTACCCTATTATATATGTTTGTTTTCCTTCTTCAAATTATGAACGTTCTAAATACTCCTTTTTCCCAAGCACCTTAAAAAATGTCTTGAATATATATATATATATATATGTATTTATTTAAATATAATAATCATATATATTTTGTATATTATTATATATAAAAGGTTCAAGTTTAAATATATGACCTTTTTTTTTTATTTAATGTCGCATGCACAACAAAATATTT
>NW_017962761.1:0-300 GCF_001601855.1 Plasmodium reichenowi | reverse complement strand
CCTTATGTCATTTATTTAAATTTTTTTTTTTTTTTTGTTTTTTTTTTATACTTGTCCAGTATCCCATTTCGGTAGACACAGGAGTCCAGCTAACACACAGACAACAGAACGAAAAAAACAAAAATATAAATATATATATTTATTTATTAAACAAGTGGGTATTATAACAAAATATATTTCATATTTAACATTATTTCTTCATCAGGAGCATTCTTCAGCCTATTATCTATTCCACCCAAGGTAATATAACCTTCTATAAAAATAAGTACAAAATAAATGAGCACACATACATACATACAT
>NW_017962760.1:0-1122 GCF_001601855.1 Plasmodium reichenowi | reverse complement strand
ATATAGTTTATTTTTTAATATATAATTTATATAATAAGTGGATAAGCGCAAATTTTCTTATATTTTCACGATAAAATAACATAATATTTTCGTCATACATATAAATTATTTTATGACAATATTCACTTAATATTCAGAAAAAATATAAATATGATATAAAATAAATAAAAACAAAATTTTTATTTTACATTATTTATTTATTATTTTGTTTTTTTGTTTTAAATTTTTTCAAAATAATTCTCTCTTATACATATATAAGAATTATGATAAATTATTATTCAAGTAAATTATAAGAAATCTTATATATTTATATATGTATATACATATATTTTAAACTTTTAATAAATAACAATATATTTTCCTGCAAACACACTTATAAATGTGTAGATCAATAGTTGTTATGGGTGTGCAATACGTATATAAGAAGTTATTAGTATATGTATAATAAATACATATTCCAACATAAACTTTGTATCATTACAATTATATAAAACAATTTACAATAAACATTGTGTATCACAATATGTGATAAAAAAAAAAAAACGTTAAATTATTAGAAAAAAAATATTTTAATTTTGTTATTTGTTTAATTTTTTTTTTTTTTCCAAAATTTATTGTATTTTATACGTTTCTCTCTAATTTATCTAGGTTATTGTTAACATTAATATTATTATTATGTTTTTATATAAAATTCTTTGAATTTTTTTTAAAATATTTATTTATTATTATTAGAAAACAAGAACAAAAATAAAAAGAACAATTAAAGAAAAGAAAAATTATATATACTATTAGATACTAAATTGTATTGTTTTGCGTAGTTTTTCATGTTATAAATATTTTTTTTTTTTCATAATATATATTATATATATATATATATATATTTAAACACGTCATATACTATTTTACAATTTATCATACATTAATTCTCTTATTACGTGTTCTAAAGGTATAATTTAATTATGCTTTTTAATAATTATATTATATTGATTGTTATTATAATAAATTATATTATGTATTAAAAAGGTAACGCGATATTATATATAGTATTAAAAAACAAGAAATCAATTATTTTTATTTTATAGTTAATTAGAAATTTTAAAAAAAAAAGTTCTTTATATTTCT
>NW_017962757.1:0-624 GCF_001601855.1 Plasmodium reichenowi | reverse complement strand
AAAAAAAAAATAAGAGAAGAATATATAAAGGAACATAAAAAAAAAAAAAAAAAGAGTTCTACAAAATGTTATATATATATATATATATATTTATTTATTTATTTATTTATATTAATATACATTTTTATATACATTTATATATTAAATGAACATAATGTCTTTCATATATTTATCATGAAATAAGGGAAAATAATTTTTTATTATTTGTGTATTTAATCAAAAATACATATTTTATAATATATAATATGTAAGAAAATAAAGTTATATGTTTATATATTATTTTCTCGTTTTTGTAATATTGTGGATAAAGAAAAATAAAAGTATATGTCATTATATTTTTTAAAATATTTTAAGACCTAGCTGAGTTTAAGAATATTACAAGGTTAGAAACTCAAAAATCTTTTATAAATTATAAAACTGAGAGGTTAATATATTAACCTCTGTTAGTATAATGAGATAAAATACACTTTATTTAGGCCTCATTTTTTTTTATAAGTAATTTTTGATAAATTCTATAATATATTTTAAATTTTAACATAACAATATATATATATATATATATATAGTTTCTTATTGGAACATTATATAAAATGGAGAATTTAATTAAATTAATTATAATATATT
>NW_017962756.1:0-300 GCF_001601855.1 Plasmodium reichenowi | reverse complement strand
TATATTATATTTTTTATTATATTTGTTTAAAATATTATATTTTTTTTTTTTTTTTTTTAAATAATATTTTACAAAATAATAGGACAAATGTCTAATAAATTTATAACACCATTTAACATACAATTTTATTTTTTTTGTGTGTTTTTGTTCTTTTTTAATGTATAAGAAATATAAAATTCAATATTTTTTTTTCATTATATAGTATGGATATTTCACTACTATATTTTACGGTTGTAATAATGTTATAAAAAATATATTTGAAATGTACACTCACATATATATATATATATATTTTATATT
>NW_017962755.1:0-1160 GCF_001601855.1 Plasmodium reichenowi | reverse complement strand
ACACATGTATACATAAATAAATGAATATATATATATATATATATATATATATATATATCAAAATGAATTTCCTTTTTCTTTTTCCTTTTTTCTTAATAATACAATTATAACAAAAATATATACATATATACAAATACTTGATGCATCCCTACATAACAATTATTAGGATACATACATATATATATATATATATATTTATTTATATAATGACAAGGTTTCATATGCATAATAGAAAGAAACATTATAGTACAAATTTTTACAAAGCATCATTTTTAAATATCATTAAATATATATTTTCCTTTTTTATATATAACAGGGAAACTTGTTTAAATCAGACTCTTAAAAAAAAATATATATATATTTAATTCATAAATATATACATATTAAAGAATCGATATTGTGGTAACATTAATATATAAGTTTTTATAATATTATATTTATCTTATATATAATTTAATATTTTATAAAATAAAACAAATATGATTAAATATATTATATATATATATATATATTATTATTATATATATAATATTTTTTATTTTATTTTATTTATTTATTATTATTGTGTTCTAATGTTTTTCCAATTTTTTTTTTCTTTTTTTTTTTCAGAGGGAATTAAAAAAGGGAATATATAATATATATTTAATTATATATATTGTATATATATTTAAGTTATTTTAATATATGCATACATAATATTATATAAAAGCTTATAAAATATAATATAAATATAAAAATTGATTGATGATGCCATAGTATATAATATATATATATATATATATATAATATATATAATATAATATGATACATTTTTTTAAGTAT
Organism: Plasmodium reichenowi; assembly: GCF_001601855.1. NCBI lineage: Eukaryota > Apicomplexa > Aconoidasida > Haemosporida > Plasmodiidae > Plasmodium > Plasmodium reichenowi. The sequence goes on along the minus strand of NW_017962755.1, from coordinate 338 downwards.
ATTTATTTAATTTTATAAATATATTTTTTTCTCTTGCATTTTATAGGGCTCCAAAAAGAGTAAAATATTTTTATGGTCATTAGAGTAGAAAAAATATATCTTGAATTTTTTTTATATATAATGAAATGATAATTAAAAGATATAAATTAAATATATATATATATATATATATATATATATATATATATATATAATTTTTTTTTGTTAATTATATTGTAATATATATTATATTATATATATATATATATTTTTTTTTTTTAATGTTTCCACCTTTTGATAAATATATATTTATCTTTCTTATAATGAAGATATAAATAAGATCGTTTGATATTCATCAT
>NW_017962754.1:0-518 GCF_001601855.1 Plasmodium reichenowi | reverse complement strand
CCTACATTTTCTTTCTTTTATTATTTTATTCATTTTACATTTCATATGTCCATACGATGCTTAACCAATGAGATCAGAAAATGTATACAAATATTCAAGAGCACAAAAAAAAATTTTCAAAAAGAAAAAAAAAAAATAAACATATATAACAGTTAAATAGAATAAAATAATGATATCTACAATTTATATAAATTAATATTTTTGTTGTACCAAAAAAATTGAAATTTTACTTTTATCTATTTAACGAAAATTATAAATGTATGTAACCTATAGTTTAATAGTTAGCTAGATGTTCTCATTAAAATGGGGAACACCTATATATAGATGAAAATTGTTTAAATATTATAAAAACGAAATATTTTTATCTTTTCCTTTTCTTTTTTTTTTAAATTTATTAATTTATGTTGTGAATGCTTTTTATATATTTTTTATTTTATTTTTTCTTTTTTTTTTTTTTTTTTCATATTTATAACTATATATCTTTTCCTTTTGTTTTAATACTCTATATTTATTTTTTA
>NW_017962753.1:0-849 GCF_001601855.1 Plasmodium reichenowi | reverse complement strand
CATTATTAATAATTTATTTTTTGTATTTTTTTCTTACCTTGCAATGTATCTATTCCATTTTAATTTTTTTATTTTAGGAGCTTATCATTTTTTAAGGATTATATTAGCAATAGTATAAATCAATCGACTATCTTTTCAAAATCCGGTTTCCTTGATTTATTATTAAAGTGGACATATTATACATTAAATGGACATAAAAATAATAATGAAATTTTATCTGCTTGTATTAACTTAATCCGTATAATTTTAAAAACTATAGAAGATAATTATGTTTTCTTAAATGATCAAGAACTAGTTACCTTAGTAAATTTCCTTTTTGATAAAATTAATGCTTCAACAATATGTGTAGACATAAGAAGTAAGTGTTGTAAATAATGTTGTGATATTGACCCATAATATTTATATAATATGTATAATATGTGTAATATGTATAATATGTGTAATATGTATAATATGTATAATATGTATAATATGTATAATATGTGTAATATGTATAATATGTGTAATATGTATAATATGTATAATATATATGTATGTTTTTTTTTTTTTTTTTTCATATCATGTTTATTTTTTATATTTAATGTAGATAAACTCAAAGAAATATTTCTCTGCCTTTGTTATATATCTAACCACAAGCTCTACTTTAACCTCCTTTTAAAAAGTCTCCCATCATGTGATCAAAGGTACTATTTTCACATTGAAATATTATATGTCATAATATATATATTAAAATATTATATCTTATATATGAACATATAATGTATATTTGCCAATTTTTTAATTTTTCATTTAATAAAATATATATATATATATATATATATATATATTTTTTTTTTTTTTTTTTTTTTT
>NW_017962752.1:0-300 GCF_001601855.1 Plasmodium reichenowi | reverse complement strand
TCAAAAATTTTAAGAATATAATATAATATATATTTATTAAATTCGTTATATCGTTTGTTATATAATCGAATATATATAATAACACAAATATAAAATATATAATTTTATAATATGTAATTATTCGTGAGTATTCATCATTCATTTCAAAGTTCAATTTTAATGGAATGAATGTATCTATTAATTTATGAAAAGAATCGATGGGCTAATTATTACACATATCGTTAAAAACAATTTTTTCTAAAATAAAAAAAAAATTATTCGTACTATAAGATTCATAATTTTATAGCAATATTTTAATTT
>NW_017962751.1:0-300 GCF_001601855.1 Plasmodium reichenowi | reverse complement strand
CAAAAATGAAGTACACTATAAAAATAAAAAAAATGCTTAACAATTTTTAAATTATGTTCTACAGTCAACATGTATAGTGATCAAAATATATTACTCAAAAACTTGTATGATTTTAAGGATCATATAAAAAAAAAAAAAAAAAAAAAAAAAAAAAAAAGGATTATAAAGTTCAGTTATTGAAGTGCATGCACATGGGTTATTTCACAGAATGTACTAATTATATATAAAATATAAGCCTTAAAAAATGCAATAAATCAAAAAGTATATAAAATTGTAAATATTAAATCATTTTATAATGTT
>NW_017962750.1:0-300 GCF_001601855.1 Plasmodium reichenowi | reverse complement strand
TAATATATATATGTATATATTATATTAGATATTAGTGAAATATAAAAGTTACTTTAATATATTTATATAAATAAATATTATTATATATTATTTTAAAATATATTATTTTTGTTTAATTATATTTAAAATAAAAAAATTCTTTAATTTTTTTTAAATTAATTTCCCAAAAATAAATAATATTTTGTTATTTTTTTATATTTTTATTATATTTAATTTTTTTTTTTTTTTTTTTTTTTTTTTTTATTTTTTTATAATTTATATTTTTTTTGTTTTTTTTTTTTTTATTACTATTTTTTCTTT
>NW_017962749.1:0-1109 GCF_001601855.1 Plasmodium reichenowi | reverse complement strand
ATTATGAAAAATATTTTTTATATACTTATATATATATATATATATATATATATATATATATATATATATATTCATCCTTACAAATAAATTGTAGATAAACCTCATTTAATTTTTAAGAATAGATGAAAAAAAAAAATTATATACATATATATATATATATATTATATTATTTATATTATAATATTATAAAAAATTATGTTGTACGTAAATATAAAATTTGTAAGTTTAAAGAAAAAAATGTAGGCTCCCTATAATAGTGACATAAGGGTCACAATAAAAGCAACTATAAAGTTAATATTTTTTATAAGTATTATTAAATAATATATATATATTAATAATATATTTATATATATATTAAAAATTTTATAAGTTTAATATTTTTTATATATTTATTATATAATAATAAGTATTATATATATTTTTGTATTGTATAATGATAATATTATCATGAGTTGTATATATATTATATATATATATATATATATAATTTATTGAATAAAAAAAATAAAATAAAATAAATATATAAATATATATATAATATATATATATAGTGTATTCCTTTGTTTTTTTTTATTTATTTAATTTTTGTATGTTCCTTAATAATTTATTTTTTTGTTTTTGTTTTTTAATAAAATGATTTAAAAAAAAAATTATTCTTCTATCCATATATATATATAAAAGAAATATATGTATATTTATGATGGTTTTTATATGTATTTTTACTTATTTATATATATAAAATACATAAAAAAAAAAAAAAGCACAAAAAATACAAAATAAAAAGAAAATTTATATTTGTTCTGCGTTATAATAATAAAACATTTTTGTTTATAAAAAGTCCTATAAAATAAAATAAGAAAATTATAAAACAAATATATTTAAATCATATGGTAATCAATGTATCGTTTAATAATAAAAGTATATATAATAATATTATATGATTATATATAAATAATTGCAAATTTTTTTTCTTTCATAAAAAAAAAAATATATACATATATATTATATATATATATATATATATATGTATATTTTATTTATTTATACATATATATTGTAATATTTTCATTTTATTTTTCAACTTTTACCTTATTTTATTATTATTATTT
>NW_017962746.1:0-536 GCF_001601855.1 Plasmodium reichenowi | reverse complement strand
TTATTATTTTATTATTTTTATTTTTTTTTTTCATTATTAATTATATATGTATATAGTTAAAAAAATATATTTTTTGTTGGCATTATGTATATAAACACATAAAAATTTTTGCATGATATATTATATATATATATATTCAATAAAATATAAATATGTATTTATGAATAATATATAATTTTTTTCATTTATATTTTTATGCAAAACAAAAAAAAAATAAAAAAGAAAAAGCAAAGTTGTAATATTCTTTTTGTGTACTATATAAGAAAAATAAATTTCTATATAATATTAATAAAATTAAATTAAATTTGTTTTTATAGAACAAATCCATGTAATGTGCATATGAATAATAAAAAATATATATTTATAATTACACTCATATATACAATAAATTTATTTAAGAAAATAATTTTTTTTATTACTTAACTATAGTAATTACATGTATGTTTTATTATATATGTAGATATAAAATGAGTTAATTTTTTCGTGTACTTGAAAATATTTTTTTTTGAATTTTTTTTATTAAATAAAAAAAAAAT
>NW_017962744.1:0-300 GCF_001601855.1 Plasmodium reichenowi | reverse complement strand
TTATTAAATAAACATTATATATATATATATATATTAATATTTATTTAATAGAATATTTTCTTCAGAAAAAAAAATTAAATTTATGAGAGAGAAATATTTTTACTATGTCATTCTTTATTTTTTTGTTCTATACTGAGAAAAAATATAATATATATATATATAAATATATAAGTTCTATTTGAATTATTTCAGTTTTTTTAAATAATCATTAAAATATAATTTAAAAATATATAATTTATATATTTATTAATATATAATAATAGTAATCTATATATATTATATTTAATTATATGAGGAAAA
>NW_017962743.1:0-300 GCF_001601855.1 Plasmodium reichenowi | reverse complement strand
TACACACACTTTAAAAGTTAAATGAACAAGTTACTTAAAAAAAAAAAAAAAAAAAAAAAAAAATAATATGAAGATTATAATGAAGAATAATGTAACAGTACAAAAAAAAAATGAAGATCTAAATTTAATTTAAAATTTTTTTTTTCTTTTTAAACTATAATGTAGATTAAATAGAAAAAATAAAAATATATAAAAAAAAATGTGGTAGAAAGAAAAAATATTAAGCAAAAACAAAAATATACATATTAAATATATTATATATTATACATATATATAATATTATATATATTAATATTATAT
>NW_017962742.1:0-300 GCF_001601855.1 Plasmodium reichenowi | reverse complement strand
AAATCGTAAATATATTTTGTTAACCATATTCTATTATACAAATCGTAAATATATTTTGTTAACCATATTCAATTATAAAAATCGTAAATATATTTTGTTAACATATTTTATCATAAAAATCGTAAATATATTTTGTTAACATATTTTATTATAAAAATCATAAATATATTTTGTTATATATTCTTCTTTTAAAGTCATTATATATTTTTTTTTTTATTTTTGATTTGTATACTTATAAATTATTTTTAATTTAATCCTTGTTTTTTTTTTAAAATGTTTATATAGAACTTTTTTTTTTTT
>NW_017962741.1:0-947 GCF_001601855.1 Plasmodium reichenowi | reverse complement strand
AAAAAAAAAAAAGGAGATATAGAAATGGAATTAATAATTATTTGTTATAATATAATAAGGTATGATTTAATAAAGATATGATTATATAATCCCACAACATTTTATCTACAGATAATAAAAGGATATATATATATATATATAATATATGTTTATATTGTGAAATAATAATAGAATACACATTGTATACAAATATGAGGATATAATGAAAATACTTATTATTTTCTAAATATAATAAATGAACAAACTAAATAAATAATATTTATATTTATATTTATTTGTTATGTTGTATTTAAGAAAAAAAATAAGAATACAAAGAATATGTCAAATATGTAAACATAATAAAAATGAAGTGGATACAATAGTATTATATATATATTATATTATTATATATAAAAATATATATATAATATTTTTTTTTTTTTTTTTTTTTTTTTTGAACTGTATGCGTAAATTTAAAAAGTAAACAATGTTTTTTATAGAAAGAAGAAATATCATAAATATTTAGCGAAGCATTTGCTTATTATCCATTCCGCTGGGATGCTTTATATGAGTATTCATTATTATTTACATATAAAATTAAATGTATCTGTATTTATATATATATATATATATATATGCATTTATTCATTTATATATTTATTTATTTTTACATTTATTTATAATCATAGTAAATTTTGTTCCAAGAGTTTTCTTTTGCAAAATTATTACACTTGTATAAAAAAATAATGTATTAATTAATACATTTAAAAAAAAAAAATATAAAAGAAATAAAATCTGGAATATGAATATTTGCGTACTTATATAACTGTACTAATTTTAATTATATGTTTTATCATTATTATTAAAAATTAATTATGGTGTTTATAACAACAATTATGATGATGATAAAAACAATTATGATGATGATAAAAACAATTATGATGATGATAAAAGCAATTATGATGATG
>NW_017962740.1:0-887 GCF_001601855.1 Plasmodium reichenowi | reverse complement strand
AAAATTAAAAGTCATATGACATATTTTACTTAATTGTAAAATATGCATATGTGTATACATACCTCTAACAGCATATGTGTATACATACCTCTAACAACATATGTGTATACATACCTCAAATAAGATATGTGTATACATACCTATAAAAAAAATATGTGTATACATACCTCAAATAAGATATGTGTATACATACCTATAATAAGATATGTGTATACATACCTATAATAAGATATGTGTATACATACCTATAATAAGATATGTGTATACATACTTATAATAAGATATATATATATATATATATATATATATATATATACATATTACATATATGTATATACATACAAAACCGACGTTTTCTGACTACTACTGATATATATTTTACACTCCTACTAACTGATATATTATCACGAATATGTGTACTTAATAAGAATACGCAAAAGTTAATAAGAACAAAATACGCATCTTAAAAATAACACATAAACATGATATCAATATTCGCAGGTAAAATATTTATATTCGCAATCAGATTTTTAAGAGATATTAATGGAATATGTATATTTACATTCAAATAACAGTAAATAAATTCCTTTTTCATAATTCTCTACCTTGGAAGGTCGCGTTACACCTTCATAAGGATTTATTTCATAAATAGTTATACCGACTTCATCGTTGAATACTACTAATATATAATTATACACTACTAACGGAGATTTTATATAAAAATATAAAAAAAAAACATTAATAAGTTTTTATGTCTGCCGTGTTCGCAAAAAAACATAATTATTTATATTCGCAAACAACTCAGAGAAAAACGTACAATTCTTTGAAGACTAAAAAGAATATGATAAAAAATTAAATTATTTAATTTTTAAATCACAAATGTAGTT
>NW_017962739.1:0-300 GCF_001601855.1 Plasmodium reichenowi | reverse complement strand
AAAATAAATGGCCAAATTACGAGTCTTCAAATAAACATATATAAAATACATAAATACAAACATATAAATGTATAATATATATGTACATAATTTGGCCTTTAATAAAAAATCATATACATATATATATATATATATATATATATATATATATATATATGTATATGATCATGTTAAGTAATAACAAACTCAAATTAATTAATCAACTAATGTGTTAATCAAATTACACTAACACATATAAGCTGATTAAAATTAATGATTGAGTTTGTTATTATACTTTAACATACAAATATCGACACCTAC
>NW_017962738.1:0-300 GCF_001601855.1 Plasmodium reichenowi | reverse complement strand
ATATTTATAAATATATATTATTTTTTCTTATTTTTATAATGTATGAAACATTTTCATTTTTATTTGAAAAAAAAAGAAGAAAACATAATATATATTATAATATTGTGGAACTTTATATAAGCAAGTTTTATTATTCTTTATGGTTATTAAATGGATATATTTTTTTTTTCTTATAAAATATATTATGAAATAAAACGAAATAATATATTTATTAAAAATTATAATTAAATAAAATTTAAAATTGTTTAAATATATTTATGGTTCTTCATGTTTTTTTTTTTTTTTTTTTTTTTTTTTTTC
>NW_017962737.1:0-1040 GCF_001601855.1 Plasmodium reichenowi | reverse complement strand
AAAAAAAAAAAAAAAAAAAAAAAAAAAACTCGCGAATTATAATTTATACATGTATATTATTAAATATACATAATATATTGTTATGTATTATAATATATATATATATATATATATTTTTTTTTTTTTTTTCTTTATGAGAATACCATTTTTCTGTATAACATTTAAAGTAATATTTTACTATACACATGCAAATAATATTCTAAATTATTTTAATTTCTTATGAAAAGGAATTTTTTTTTTTTTTTTTTTCATTTTTTTAAGGAAATTTAGATGGAAATATTTTCAACATATAATTATGTATATATAAATATATATAATATAAAATACATATATTAGATATACATGTATATATAAATCTTATTAATACATTATCAATTATTAATATATTAACATATTATTAAATTATTATAAATTTATTAATGTATTATAATATTATTAATTTATTTTATTAATTTATTATTTTTATTAAAATATCAACACAATATGTATATATATACATACAATATGTATATATATACATACAATATATATTATATATAATATATATTAATATTTTCATTTCACGTATTATTAATAATTATATATTATCATTACCAAAATAAATAAATAAAAAAATAATATATATATATTATATGAATTTACATTTACATTTATATTATTGTGTATTTATTAAATTTCACACCCTTCATAATATATATATTATATATTTTTTATTTTTTTTATTATATTATAAATTTAAAATGCATATAAAAACAGCTAAAATGAAGTAATTTTTACTTCATATAATAAAATATGATATTAAGGACAAAAAAAAAAAAAAAAAAAAATTCAAATAATATAAAAAAAGAAAAAAAAAAAAAAACACATAACACATATATATAAATATATATATATATATATATATATATTATAATACATACAATCTTTTGCATTTTATTTTATATTATTTTCCTTTTGTTTTTTTTCTCTAATAAATGTTATGAAAAAGGAAATATTATAAATATGAATGAAAATCTTATTCATAAAAATTTAGTAAACAG
>NW_017962735.1:0-962 GCF_001601855.1 Plasmodium reichenowi | reverse complement strand
ATGTATGTATAGATTGTTAACATTGTGGTAGAACCATTAATATTATACATTTTTATTGATATGATATGGTTAGCTATTCATATATATATGTATATATATAGTGAGAAGAACCTAATAATAACATAACAACATATTATAAGAGGTTTATCGAATATATCTATATGAAAAGTTTTTCGCATATTTTATATGACGATAGAATTGTTATAATAAATCGATGATAATTATTATGATAATGATTATTATAATGATAGTAATCATATTACCTTATAGTACATATTATAGAACTACCTACTGTATTTAAAAACTACCTATTAAGAATACGTCCATTTTATAAAAATTGAATGAATATAACATCAAGGTATACATAATATTAAGAATAAAAGGAATAAAGGGATTTTTATAAAAAGCTTTTTGTTATATTTTCTTATAATATGATCCTGATATGTTATATATAGGGTAAAGAGATTGTGAAAGATAAAAATACATATATATATTTGTATAAGTATTTATAATAATAATATTGAATAAAATAAATTCAATATAAATTTATTTTTATAAATAACAATAGAACTATTATATAAAATTATCAAAAGTAAACATATTATATTTAATTTATATATAATTATTTTACGAAGAAAAAATATGTATAACTTTCCATTTATATAAGGTTAAATACATATATTTTCATATAAATATAACTACAATATTTATATCAATGAAGAAAAAGAGAAAATATATATGTAATTTTTAATTATTTTATTATTATTTATATATATTATAAAAATTAATAACAATATATAATAAATGTTAATATATTAACTAATTATATTATTATATGCTTTATATGTATATATGTAATTCTTATACTATTTATGAAAATATAAATATAAATATATAAGTGATATATATAATTTTATTATATAAGTATAAAATGGATAGATACATTTATATATATTTTTTTA
>NW_017962734.1:0-672 GCF_001601855.1 Plasmodium reichenowi | reverse complement strand
TTTTTTTTTTAATTTTTCAGTGCATTTAAAAAAAAAAAAAACATATTTTTACATATGAAATATATATAAATTATATATATATATATATATAATATATATTATATTTATTATATATATATATTATATTATTATAACAATATGGTAAAAAATATAAAAAAATAATGTATATATTTATTTATATATATAATAATAAAAAAAATATATATATTTTTTTATAATTATATTATTTTTATATTTTATAATAATTAAATATATATGTTTATAATAATATTATTACATATAATATATATAATTTTTTTTTTTCAAAATTTTATTTTATTATTTTTATGGATATGATATTATTAAATACATTTTATTATTATATAAAATATTTTTTTTTTTTATAAGTATATTTTTTATTTTAATTTATTATTTATGAACCAATATAAATCTGTTTTTGTATTTTTATTATATATATTATAATAATATACCATATGTATATATATAAATATATATATATAATTTTTTTTTTTATAAGTATATTTTTTATTTTAATTTATTATTTATGAACCAATATAAATCTGTTTTTGTATTTTTATTATATATATTATAATAATACCATATGTATATAATATATATATATATATATATATATATATATATATATAATTTTTTTTTTTTTGTTTTATTATT
>NW_017962733.1:0-300 GCF_001601855.1 Plasmodium reichenowi | reverse complement strand
AATAATATATAAATAAATAAATAAATAAATAACAATTTTTTTTTTTTTTTTTTTTTATATAAAAATAGATTATTTATATGTATTATTTTATTCTAACATGTGTATTTTTATGTATTATATTACATATATTATATATATATATATATATATATATATATATATGTAAATTTATTGTTATTATATATGTGCTAAAATGTACATAGTATAATATATTTTTAAGCACTGCTTAAAAATTTATAAAATAATAAATATATATATATATATATATATATATATGTATGGTGTAATAAAAAAATTTTT
>NW_017962732.1:0-944 GCF_001601855.1 Plasmodium reichenowi | reverse complement strand
TCTACAATTTCCTTTAATATATATCCCCTTTATATATAAGTATTTAATAGGTTCAAAAATTCCCCTTATAAAAAAAAATATTTTTTTTATATATAGTTCCTTCTAATATTTTATTTTATAAATAATATTCTTTTCGTTTTTCCCTTTATATATATTTTTTAATAGATTAAATATTATAGTGGAATAATTTTAGATATACCTTTAGTTCTTATATATAAATGATTAATGTATGTTTAAAAATAAAGAAAAAAGGAGATTACAAATTTACATAATTTATTATCCTAAATACTATTCTTAGAACATGAAAATGATTATACCAAAAGAATATATAAATTGTATTAATACATTATATACATATATATATATATATATATATATATATATATATATATATTATATACAACATATAAAATTCTTGTTTTAAATATATAGTTTATCAACTACTGATAATATACTTTTAGGAAAAATTATTCTTATAATATATATATTATATATTTTATATATTCTTAAAATAATATAATCTCAGATAAAAAAAATTATTACATTTTACAACTATTTAAAAACATATTTTTTTTATTGAAACCTTGAATAGAAGAAAATATAACTTAATTTAAATATAAGAGGGAATTTTTTTTTCTTTCTAATTAAATGAATAAATATATATATATATATATATATATTATTTTATAAAAATATATTTCTATATTTTTAATATTATATAATATCCGATGGATTTTATTTCTTCTTTTTTTTGTTCATTTTTATAATATTATATAGAATTAAAAGTCTATAAAAACGAAAGGTATTATTATATATATATAAATAAACCTTTATAAAATATTATTATAATTGTTAACATTTTTATTTATTTTATATTTCTTCTTTTTTTTTCTTTTTTTTTTTCCCCTTTTCACAATTGTATAGTTGTATAATTCATGTGTACT
>NW_017962731.1:0-873 GCF_001601855.1 Plasmodium reichenowi | reverse complement strand
TATAAAATATAACATATACATATATATATATATATTAAGTATATTATATTTTTTTCACACATTTTTAATATATATATAAAAATTATTAAATATATGTTTAGTTATTTATTTATTTATTTAAATATATATTATAATTTTTTTTATTAATATTTTATTTTAAATATTGATAAATATTTTCAAAACGAATATTGTCCTGTGTACATATATATATATATATATATATATATATATATATATATATATATTTCTTTCCTTTCTGTTTTTTTTTTTTTTTTTATTTTTTTCAATAAAATAAATTTATATTTTTTTTATAAAAAACATTAAATTGATAACATAAATATATAAAAATTTTTTGTTTTTTATTTCTTAAATGTGTAATAATATATATATTTTTGTATAATCATAAAAACATATTATCTTAGAAATATTATAATATTAAATTATATATATATATATATATATTTCTTTCCTTTCTGTTTTTTTTGTTTTGTTTCATATTTTTCAATAAAACAAATTCATATACTTTTTATGAAAAACATTAAATTGATAACATAAATATATAAAAATATTTTGTTTTTTAATTCTTAAATGGGTAATAATATATAAATCCTTGTATAATCATAAAAACATGTTATCTTAGTAATATTATAACATTAAATTATATACATATATATATATATATATATATATATAATATAATATAATATATAGTTTTTTATTTTTTTTTTTTGGAATATAATATATGATATATATAATGTATGAATGTATATAAAAATTTTAAATATTTGTAATAATAATGCTTAAGGAAAATGAATTAATTAAAAATTATATGTGTAATTATTTATTAAATATAATAGAGGAAATCTTCCTTTA
>NW_017962730.1:0-641 GCF_001601855.1 Plasmodium reichenowi | reverse complement strand
GAAATAACAGGTACGTATATAATATTAAACCCATATTATAATAATATGCATGTATAATACATACAAAATTTTTATTAATATACTTTATAAAAAAAACTTATCATTTTTATATTTTTATATTAAATATTAGTAAATGAATTTAAAAAAAAAAAAAAAAAAAAAAAAAAATATACATACATGCATACATAAGTTTCTATTTTTCATTTTTAATTACTATTCCTTCATATAATTTATGATGAAATATAATTTTTTTTTTGTATGGACACATTTTTTTATGTCAAAAATGTTTTCATATAACTAATGGTTGGCATTAAATATGTAAATATATATATATATATATATATATATATATATATATTGGGTGTACATATGTACATATATTTATTGATAATTTATCATATAATTATTTTAGATTAAATGATAAATATTCTAGTAAAATATTTCCAACACTTATATATCATTATTCAAAACTTTTTCTTTTCTTTTATTTTATTTTCTTTTCTTTTCTTTTATTTTCTTTTCTTTTCTTTTATTTTCTTTTCTTTTCTTTTCTTTTCTTTTATTTTCTTTTCTTTTTTTTTATTTTATTTTATATTATATTTCCCTCTTTTTTTTTTTTTTTTTTTTTTGTTATTTATGTA
>NW_017962729.1:0-1095 GCF_001601855.1 Plasmodium reichenowi | reverse complement strand
TTATATATATATATATATATATATATATAAGAAATATATATTTATTTTTTTTTTAATTCATTTTATTAAGAAGAAAAAAAAAAAAGCCAAACAAAATGAAAAAATAGAAAAACAAAAAGAAAACTAAAAACGTTGTATATATAAAAATATTAATAAATTAATTTTTAAAATAAAAAAATAAAAAAATAAATGTTTAATATAATAAATTGTAATAAAATGTAATAAAAACATCACTTCATTTATATATATATATATATATATATATGGATGGATGGAAATTCAAATATATAATTAAAAAAAAAATACATATATTTATATATTAATATAAATATACATGTCGTGAAAAATTAAAAAATTAAAAAAATAGAGAATATATGTTATATATATATATATATATATATATATATTTTTTTTTATATATAGATATGTATAATGTTTATGTCGGTCTTATTTATTTCTACGAAGAATGTAAAAATATTATAAATTTTTCTATATTTATCTATATATACATATATATATTTTATCAATTGACCTTTTTCTTTTCTTTATCATTTAAAAATAATTTTTAATTATCCAATTTTTTTTTCTTTTTTTTTTCCACACATATATATGGTTAATTCATATATATTTTATAAAAAGAATTTATTTATAAAATGAAAAAATTAAATCATACTTATTTATTCAGGCCTACATTGAAATGTATTATTAGTATATAAACATATATGCATACATAAATTTTTTTATATCATTGTATTATATAAGTATAAATAAAAATATATATATATATATAAATACATACATACATATATATACATATATATATTATCTGATTTGTATTTTGTAATATTTTTAATATTTGTTTTATTAGGCCCAAATAAAAAATATATTATACATATGCTTTCATATTTTTTATGTTAGAACGTTGATAAATATAAATATATATATATATATATATATATATATATAATATTATATATAAACAAGTGTATTCTTAAATAAATTAAATTTTCTTAAAATATATTTTTAAAAGAATGAACAACAAAAATAATAATTCATATAAAAAGGACAAGAAAAAGAAGGATAATGAGACCATGT
>NW_017962728.1:0-1147 GCF_001601855.1 Plasmodium reichenowi | reverse complement strand
TAAACTAATTCATATTTTTTTGATTGCCATTGATACAAAATATATATATTTTTACAATAAAAGTAAATATAAATATTATAAATTAATGGTTCTAAATGAATATATTTTTGGTACTGTATATATATATATATATATATATATATATATATGTGAATATTTAAAAAAGGAGATACGCTCATAAAAATTGTTGAAGGGATATTTTTCGTATATGAATAAAGAGATATTAATTTTTTTTGTTGAATATATATAATTATAAAAATATTTTCATACGTAATTATAATAAACTATAATTGTTATAGATAATATAAAATTATTAATTTTTTATGAGCAAATATATATTATGTGTATACATAGATATATATTATTATTTTGTATATTTCATATAATAGGTATTTATAAATATAAAAATAAATGTTAAAAGAAGTTATACTTTGAACATAATAAAAAATGTACCTAAATTATTTTGTCACATTTTACTTTTATTATTTGATATTGCAATCATATTATACTATATAAAATAACTTCATATAAACACATTCGTAGTTAAACAAATAAATAAATAAATAAATAAATATATATATATATATATATATATATATATATATATAGTTCACTTTTCATTTTAAGGAAAAAGTACAAAATAATATGTTCCTTGGGGTTTTATTTCGAAAAAATTAATAAATAATTAAATAAAATATCATAATTTATAATACATATATTATATATAATATTATATATATATATATATAATATATATACTTTCATTTTGTTATAGAAATTATTATTTAAGATAAAACAAAATATTGTGTGATCATATTATCATGCAATCTTAAATATATTATAATAATAATAGTAAAATTATTTTATATATTTATATAAATATTATATTTTTATAGATATGTAATGAAATATTTTATATTAATATATTATGTATATATATACATATATATAAAATATATATAATATATATATATATATATATGTACCTATATATATATATATATTATTTAATAATAATGCTACTTATTTTTATTCATATATTTTAAAATATCTACTTGAATATATTTTTAAAGTGAAAAAGCAAAAAAAAAAAAATAAAAAAAACATATAATATATATTTTTATATAAAATAAAAAAATAGGATTAT
>NW_017962727.1:0-748 GCF_001601855.1 Plasmodium reichenowi | reverse complement strand
ATATTATAATTATTATTAATTGTAGGAAACACATTATTCAAAAAAAAAAAAAAAAAAAAATTAAAAAATACTAAATAGGAAAAAAAAATAAATAATTAATTAAAATTTTTAGAAAATAATATAATGAAAACTTTTACATTTTTTATAATTTTGAATTCTAATTTCTAATAAAATTTAATTTTATATCGTAAGATAAATTGTAATATTAATTATTTTTTTGTACTTAAACATTTACATAATAAGTAAAACTGTAGTTTCAAAAAACTTGTTTTTTGTTCTAAATAACATAAAAGTGTGTAGAGAATTAATGGTTAAAGATGCACAATACATATATTACAAACGTATTAGAACATATATTTATATAATACATATTCCAAGATATAACTTTGTATCATTGCAATTATATAAAACAATTTTACAATACACATTTTGTATTATAATAAAACAAAAAAAAAAATTTTAAACTAGTAGTATTTGTATTCTTTTTTTTTTTTTTTTTGTTCTAAAAATTGTTGTATGTTATACCTTTTTCTCCATTTTATCTACGTAGTTGCAAATATTAATATTATTATTTTTATAAATATATTTGAACTTATTTTAAAAAATTATTAATTATTAAACTATTAAATTATATAAATAAAAAAAAAAAAAAAAAATTTTATATTTATTATAATTAAAAAAAAAAATCAAAAAAAAAATAAAAAAAAAAAAAAAAAAAAAAATTAACGAAATGAGAAATTGTATATAC
>NW_017962726.1:0-301 GCF_001601855.1 Plasmodium reichenowi | reverse complement strand
TAAATATTTTAAAACATAAAAATGAAAAAGAGATATTTATACTTATTTTATTTAAAAAAAAAAAAAAAAAAAAAAAACTCGAATTTATATTTATAAATATAAATAGAAAACTATATTTATATAAAGAAAAAGATAATTAATTATATAATAGAAAAAATATAATTTGTGTTATTTTATTATTATTTTTTTTTTTTTTTTATATAATGTTTATATATAAGGTAAAATATTATTAAAATGATCAGAATTTAAAAAATTTTTCAATGCAATAAAATAAAATAAAAAAAAGAAAAAAAATAATATA
>NW_017962725.1:0-938 GCF_001601855.1 Plasmodium reichenowi | reverse complement strand
AATATTAAGAAATCAAAAAGTAGTATAATTAATATGTTAATTGGAATCTGATTTATCCACTAATGTGATTTAGTATGAGAAACATTTTTTTAAAGATATTTGTAGATATTTTATTTAAAAAGAATAGTTATTTATATATTTAGTATAATAATGGTACATATTGTTCATTTTTATAATTATTGTGTTTATAATAATATAAATAATATATATTATATAAAGATAATTTTTTTTTATATCTATATTTAGAAAATAATATCTGTAAATTAAATTTTTTAGTATTTTTTCCTTAACCTTAAAAGAATGTATAGTAGTTTAAAAGAAAAAATGATATACATATATATGTTTATGTATTATTAAAAAAAATATATTTTATATATATTATTTTGTAAAAGTGTTAAATTATATTAATATAATATATATAAAATGAGGAAAATTTATAAACATATTATGTGAATGTGTGCTACATATTTGTTTTTCTTTTTTTTTAAGTTTTGTTTTTTTCTTTTTTTTAACATATAAATATCCTATTTATATATAATATTGATATTATGAAAAAATAAGTATAAATTAATGTAAAAATTGTGTATTTTTTTTTTTGTATTTTTATTAAAGAACGAATATATAATATAAATTAGAACTTATAAATATTTTATTGATCTTTTGTTTAAAAAAAAAATAATAATAATAATAATTATAAATGATAAAAAATATTTATATATTTGTTTTTAATTTTAATGAATATTCATTATATATAAAAAAAAAAATTGAAGTCATAAACAAAATATATTATATTAGATAAGATGTATTCATATAAGAAAAAATATAAAGATTTTATTAAATTTATGGCGGGAAAAAAAGAAGTAAAATATAACATTTTATATAATTATGAATGCATCATTTAATTAATGATAAATATTCAATAGTTATATATATATATA
>NW_017962724.1:0-300 GCF_001601855.1 Plasmodium reichenowi | reverse complement strand
GAAGATATGTATAATTTTATATTATATCAATAACATTTCATGGAGGCACTAAAGTATATATGTATATATATATATATTTTTTTTTTGAAATACCATGTTCTAAATGAATTTATCCTTTTTATTATTACATATGAAAAAATTATTCTTAATATTATATCAAAAATAAAATAAAAAAGACACCGTTTTATTATATAATCTTTTCCTAAATAAAGAAATAAATATTTGTTCTAGTTTTTAAGGGAACGCTTTTAAACACTTATGAAAAATGTATTTAATGGTGCCATATACATATTGTGAATT
>NW_017962723.1:0-300 GCF_001601855.1 Plasmodium reichenowi | reverse complement strand
AGTTATAGTACGATATAAAATTGGATTTTATTAGAAATTAAAATTAAAAATTATAAAAAATATGGAAATGTTTTATTATATTATTTATTTTTTCTGCCTATTTATTATTTTTTAATTTTTTTTTTTTTTGTTCTGAATAAATGGGAAAAATATTGTTGCAGTAAAATTAAATAAATAATTACCATAATTAAAACTATAATTAATATTGTAATACCAGATGCAATCATAACATTAGAGGAATTACCAATAGTTGTTGTTACCTCAGTTATCTTTTCACTTGTAACTTCAACAGCTTTTTGA
>NW_017962720.1:0-594 GCF_001601855.1 Plasmodium reichenowi | reverse complement strand
TTTTATATTGTTTAATTATTTTAAGAAAATTCTTTTAAATAAGTCGTGGGTTATATTAGGCTCATTATATGGAATCTCAAAAACATATTTGTATGTTTTTTTTTTTTATTATGTATTGTTCATTGTGTTAAATGTTATATTAATTCAAGAATACTATACATAATTATAAAAATAAAAATCATTAAAATAATTGTTTTTTATAATAATAAACAAATAAAAAGAATAACAATTATTATTATGTAAAAATGTTATACAATTCGATTTTAAATAAATGAAAAATGTAAAAAATATTTTAAAAATATGGTTATATATATATATAAGAAAATAATAAAAAAATTATAATATAATATATATCATATTTATGAAATATTATACAAAAAAAAGGCATATATAATTGTGCTTGAAATATAATTACGATTATATTTATTGTGCCTAATAAATATTTTAATTAATATTTTTCTTTTTTTTGGTTTCATATTTTTAAAAAATTAATATAATTTTTTTAAATTTATTTATAAAACATTTTTGCTATTTATATTGGAGTTATTTAAATGTTTTTGTTTTTTATATAGGAAAAAGGTTATTATATATATG
>NW_017962719.1:0-663 GCF_001601855.1 Plasmodium reichenowi | reverse complement strand
AAAAAAAAAAAAAAAAAAAATTTATTTATTATAAAGCAATAAATACATTATCAACAAAATGTGGTATATATATATATATATATATTATATTTATTACCATTAAGTGACTCATCTTTCTAAATCTTACAATTTACTAAAATATTTATAAGATATTATTTATATATATATATATATAAATATTAATACATAAAAAAAATAATAAATAAATAATAAAGTTTATTTTTTAAATATACGAGTTTATTAACTTATGCTCTTCTATAAATTTATATTAAGTAGAGCAAAAATATGATTTTTCTTTCTTTCTATCTTTCTTTTTTTTTTTATTTTTGAGAACGTTAATGGAAAAAAAAAAATATATCCCTTAAACTATATATTTATATTTCTTCATATAAAGCTTCTACTTTCAGGGGAGTATAATAATAATCATATATTTATAATATAATATATATTGTTTTTTATTCTTTCACGTACTGTCATTATAAGAATAAAAAAAAAAAAAAAAGGAATATAATAAATTCTTTTTTTACATAATAATATATATATATTACATATTTTTTTTGGATGTTTTTTTTTTAATGTATACATATATATATATATATATATATTTAATATATACGCATATATGTAAATAAGCTAATATTATATTAATATATATATTACTAT
>NW_017962718.1:0-486 GCF_001601855.1 Plasmodium reichenowi | reverse complement strand
AAAAAGGAAAAAAACATAAAATATATATGAATAAAAATATGTTATGTAAAGAAAAATTTATGGATGGGGAAAATAGAAATGTCATTTATTATTTTATCTGACAATATTTCAAGAATAAAAATATTATATATAAGTGTTTTTATAGTATATATTTTTAATGGATTATTATATATATATTAAAAAAAAAAAAATAAAAAATAAAAAAAATAAATAAATAATATAAATATATATACATATATAATATATATAAAATAATATATATATATATATATATATATATATATATTAATTGTATATATTATATAAGTATACATTACATTTCGTGAAAAACCCATCATCATAAAAAAAAAACAAAATTATATTTATTATATATATATATTATATATATATATATATATTAATTTGCTGATTTGTACTTCATCTTATACTAATTTGTAATATAAATTTTATTTATATCTAGATGGGTATTAGCCGTGATGGAAGACA
>NW_017962717.1:0-300 GCF_001601855.1 Plasmodium reichenowi | reverse complement strand
AAAAAATGCCAAAAATACGTTGTTATAAAATATTATACATAAAATATTATATTTTTATATCTTATGAAAAAAATTAAAAAAATAGATCGTTAAATATGTTTCTAAAAAAAAAAAATTATTGTATGATAGAATAATTCTTTAAATTGTTTATTTTTTTATTTTTTATTATTTTTTCTTTTTGCATATAGAAATATATAGTATAGTTACCTATCTTCTATATAAGCATTTTTAAATAAAAATAACGTTCGTCGTTAAATAATGAATAAAATAAAAAAAGGGTATTTTTTATTTTTCATGTAT
>NW_017962715.1:0-1143 GCF_001601855.1 Plasmodium reichenowi | reverse complement strand
TAATTTTTTTAATTTTTTTTAAATTATATTATATATTACGAGGAGACTTTCCTTTATTTTTTAATAATAAAGGAAATTTCTTAGGTGGATTCATCGTTTTCTTTGGAGATCCATCTTTTTTAATTATTTGAGCAGAAACCTCTGAACTCATATTCTATATTTCTATTTAGAAAACATCCCAGTGTGCAACATAAAAAAGGTAAATATATAAAATAAATAAATTCAAAAATGTTGTATATATATATATATATATATATATATATATATATATGTATAGTTACGACATAGAATTTGTTAAGTACTATTTGGTAAAAGAAACAATTATATTTTTAAAAATTATAAAAAATTTAATGCAATACAAAAAAAAAAAAAAAAAATATATATATATAATATATATACATATATATATATAAACATTCCTATATGTTATTAATCATAGAATAACTTGATATTTGTTTGACCATTTTCTTGTTTATTTATTCTCTTTCTCTTTCTGTTTTTTTTTTTTCTTTTTTTATGTACATTTTGTAATTTTTTAAATTTAAACACACATTTTGTACATGTTTTTTATATGTATATTTTTTTTCCTTTCTTTGTCTAGAAGATATAACGAATACATTTTATAATATTATGAACCTGTACATAATTTTTCTTTTCTTTTGTGTGTGCACATATAAGCATGAAACAACTATGTTACAACAAAATATAAAATATACAAAAAATATGCGAAAAAATTATGAACTGTTCATATAAATATAAATATATATATATAAAATTATGAACTGTTCATAAAAAATTATATAATATTATAATATATATATATATATATATTTATATTTATATATGTATGCTTAAAATAAATATATACATATACAATTTATATGAAGAATGTATTTATAGTAATCCTATTTAATGTTATTTCGAATTTGAAGTATAACAAAGAATTTGTCTACATGTTATACAAATGTTCCTATATTATTATGTATTTATAAATATGTTTATGTATATAAATATATTTGTTTATTTAATTCATATTTCTTGTTTTTTATTTTCCTTCTTTTAATAGTTAAATCTTTTTATCATGAGAATAAATAAATAAATATATATATATATATATATATATATATATTACAAGAATCAAAA
>NW_017962714.1:0-1237 GCF_001601855.1 Plasmodium reichenowi | reverse complement strand
TCATAGTATATATAATGTCGTGTTATTTGTTTAATGTATAATAATATATTTATTAAAATATATAGTAATCAATTATTTTGTTACAACATATAATAAAATTAATGTATGATAAGTTTTGAAATAGTATAACTACTATTTTAAGAAATATATATATATAAATATATATAATTATACACGTTATGAATATAATATATTTAAATAACATAAAATAATAGAATGTATTACGAAAAGTATGTATAATTTCTTATTTCGTTAATTGTTTTTTTTTTAATAATAATATATAAAAACATATTTTGTTTATCATAATAATATGATTTAGTAATTTAGTAATAAATAAATATTTTAAATACTTTTAAATATTTTTATAAAAGTAATAATATTAATCTTAGTAACAACGTAGATAAATTAGAGAGAATGGTTTTACATACAATAAATTTTAGAACAAAGCAAATAACATAATATATCAAAATTTATTTATTAATATATATATACTATTATTTAAAAAATATTTTATATCATTTATTATGTTATAAAATATTTGTTGTTAATTGTTTTTTCATAAATGCAATATAACGAAAATATATATTAGAATAACTATTTCATATGTATTTCATATATATATATATATGTTCTAAAATATTATTATATACATTTATCATATACAATTTCCAAAACTATGCTTTTACACATTTGTAAATAATTTACAACACACAAATACATTGTATTATTACTATATCGTAAAATATTATTAAAAAATATAAAAAAAAAATTTTAATTGTAATATATTGTTTGATATAAAATTAAATTTCATTAAAAATTAAAAAAAAAAAATTATAAAAAATGTAAAATATTTTGATAAATTTTTTTAATATTAATTTTTTTACATTTTTTTTTTTTTTTTGTAAAAAATAAAAGGGCAAATGTGGTTCCACTGTAAAAAAAATATATTTGCATAATGGAAAGTTAATTGTGGTATATTATAAAATTATTATAATAATATTTTAGGTTAAACATATTTAATTTATTTATAATATAAAATAAAATATTTTATGTGATTTCTTTAGTTATAATTTAAATCATAAATTATTATATATATGACAATAAAAAATGAAAGTCCATTATGTTAATATATTATTGTTTGCTCTTCCATTAAATATATTGGTTACTTTATATCATGTACCAATCAAATATATATAAATAAATATATATATATAGTATTTTATAATTTATGTAAATA
>NW_017962713.1:0-300 GCF_001601855.1 Plasmodium reichenowi | reverse complement strand
ATAACAAGTTATATAATAATAAAGTATTCATAACCTGTAAAGTGGAAATTTTTTTTTCTTTTTTTTTTTTTTTTACACGACCAAAAGAAAAATATTCAGATATTAAAAATATATTTATAAAAAAAAAAAAAAAAAAAAAAAAATATTATAAATAAATATAACTAAAAAAAAATTAAAGTATTTCCCTATATGCAAAAATATATATTTCAATAAAAGAAAACGTATTCTTTTACATTTTATAAATATGTGTTTTTTTTTTTTTTTTTTTTTTTGAATGTGATAAATCAATATAAAATATAA
>NW_017962711.1:0-300 GCF_001601855.1 Plasmodium reichenowi | reverse complement strand
TTTCCCCTTTTTTTTTCTTTTCTTTTCTTTTATTTATTATAAGAATATTTAGGACCAATTTTATAAGGAAAAAGAAGTTAGCATAAAAAATGGCTGGTGGGGGAGCTATGAATAATTTATTTCCAGGATACAAAGATAAAATATGGCTAAAACTTCCATATCATGTAAATAAAAAGATAAAAAAAAAATATATATATATATATATTATTTATTTATTTTTTTTTTTTTGTTGTGTTTCGAATATGTTTATATGAATATAAAATATGTAACATATATGCAGACATATATACATGTATACAT
>NW_017962710.1:0-300 GCF_001601855.1 Plasmodium reichenowi | reverse complement strand
ATAATGGAAAAAAAAAAAAAAACGATAATGAAAAAAAAAGTGATAATGAAAAAGAAAGAAATAATGAAAAAAAAAATGATAATGAAAAAAAAAGTGATAATGAAAAAAAAAGTGATAATGAAAAAGAAAGTGATAATGAAAAAGAAAGTGATAATGAAAAAGAAAGTGATAATGAAAAAGAAAGTGATAATGAAAAAGAAAGTGATAATGAAAAAGAAAGTGATAATGAAAAAGAAAGTGATAATGAAAAAAAAAGTCATAGTGAAAAAAAAAGTCATAGTGAAAAAAAAAGTCACAGTG
>NW_017962709.1:0-377 GCF_001601855.1 Plasmodium reichenowi | reverse complement strand
TTTTTTTTTTTTCATCCATTTTATCATTTCTTTTCTTCTGATTCTTATGTATTACATTCAAACCTAAATTTATTTTTTTGCTTTTGTTTTTGTACTTGTTTTTTTTATTATGTGAATATTTTAATAAACTGTATTTTCTTTCTTTATAACCTTTACTTATATCATAATACATGTAGACATAAGCTTTCGTTGTTTGATTTATTTCTATTGTATTGTTTTCTAATATAATATAATAATTATGTATATTTCGTATTATATATATTCTAGAAATAAAACAATTATTAACATTATGTTCATCACAAAATTGTATGATTATTAAATATAACATATCATTATAATATTTATTATGTAAATAATTAAGATATTTTTTTTTATCA
>NW_017962708.1:0-609 GCF_001601855.1 Plasmodium reichenowi | reverse complement strand
AATATTATTATATATATATAATATTATATTTATAAATATAACCTAATTTTAACATCATATTTTATATGTGTTCATATTATTATAACGTTTGATAAATATATATTGATTTTCCCCATTTGGCTTTACAATATTATATATATTTATATATGTATTATATACAATTTAACAAAAAAATAGAAAGATATATTTGTTTGTCATCTTTTATTTTATTTTAATTTTTCTTATATTGTTTCATTCTTTTTCAAAAATATAAATAATAATATATATATATATATATATATATATTTATGTATGTATATTTTTAATTTATAATTACTACACGTGAGTGTATATTTGTTTGAATTATGTAGTGTATGTATATATATATATATATATTTATTTATTTATTTATAAGAAGAAAACATTGTCTTATACCTATTTTAAAACACGTAATGCTAGATTTTTTCATCACTTCAGATAAGTCTTCATTTCAAAATTTTTTTTTTTTTTTTTTTATTTAAGCTTATCATTTTAAGTTGTAAAATAATTTTTATAAACCCAATTATATTTACATATATATATATATATATATATATATATATATTATTATTATTATAATTATGAATATGC
>NW_017962707.1:0-1081 GCF_001601855.1 Plasmodium reichenowi | reverse complement strand
TTTTTTTCCTGCTGAAAATATTAGCAAAACACCTGGAAATTAAAAAAATACCAAGTGCATATAACGAAGAAGAACAAAAGGAATTCTTAAATTCACTAACAATTATTAGCAAGCAAATTAAATATAAATGTCCACACCCAATATCATCTAATAACATGAATAATCATAGTGTGGGGGATGAATGAAAATATCCGTCTCATATATCCTACTTATATTTTATATATATATATATATATATGTAATTTTTTTTTTTTTTTTTTTTTCCCCATATTTTTTCATATTATAGCTACAATACAACATTATTTTTTCATATTTAAGATATACATAAATATATATATGTATTAAAAGAAAAACTCAAAAAATAGATATAACTAATATAGAAAATGTTAAAAAGAAATGATATATATAGAACATTTATATATATATATATATATATATATATATTTTTACATAAAACATATTAATTATAATTTTATTTGATAGTTTATTTAATTATTTTCTTTTTTCTGAATTGACAAATACATTTACTCATATGGAAAAAAAATACCTGCGGTTAGTTTTAAGTTAGGGATATAATATATATATATATATATATATATACATATATATGTATTCATAATTTAATAACATAAAATGAAACAAAAAAAAAAAAAATTAAAATAATAAAAAAATAGAAAATTGTATGGTATATACAACATACATATATATATATATATATATATATGTACGTATTATATATACGAGTTGACCTTCTATTTTTTAACAAAGAAACTATAGTATATTTAAAAGAAATCGCCATATACAAAACAAAATGAGCATATATCGAATATATTATGCATACAAGATGATAAGTAAAAGTATATATATTTTAAAAATAATAGGATTATATAAATAAAAATGGCATATGAATGATATACAAATTACACATTTTTGATATATATAAATATATATTATATAAAAACATAATATAATTAATTACAATATAAAACTTTTGTTCATAAAATTACAAAAATGATTTATACAAAATTTTTTTAAAATTTATAAAAGGATGTATTAAAAAAAAAAAAAAATAAAAAAAATA
>NW_017962706.1:0-300 GCF_001601855.1 Plasmodium reichenowi | reverse complement strand
TTGTGCTTATATATATATATATATATATATTATAAATATAATGAACATATTAGCATTAATGTTTATATATATAATATATTTTTACATATATCTGAAAAAATATATACATTTCAATATTATATTATATTATAAGGAAACTTTAACCTGATAATAAAATATATACATATACAAATTAAGTTGTAAAAAGTTCATTATATAAAAAATATATATATATATATATATATATTATATATTTTTTTTTTTTTCAGTTTTATACACTTGTATGGGAATATATATTTTTGAAAAAAAAATAAAATTATA
>NW_017962705.1:0-682 GCF_001601855.1 Plasmodium reichenowi | reverse complement strand
AAAAAAATGAAGTTTCTAAATGAATACATCAACATAAAATTTTATTAAAGAAAGGATCTTCCAATTAATGAAAAAAAAAAAAAAAATAATAATTGAAGGCAAAAGATAAACAAAAGGAAATATATTGTTTTTTGTATGAATATAAGAAATGAATTTGAAAGAAGTATTTAAACGTTTTACAGTATTTATATGATATGTTTATGGATACAATTTCTTTTTTTCTTTTTTTTTTTTCCACACCTGTGCCTTCATATATTTTTTAACAGAATGATGCATAATTATGCATACACATTGTAAATACATAAAATAAAATACATTCATATTTTCATTAAAATACAGAAAAAAAAAAAAAAAATATAAAGTAAATAAATAAAATAATACAATAGAATAGAATAGCATATAAAACAAAATAATACAAAACAAAATATTATAGAATAAAAAAAAAAATAAAAAAGTGTATTGCATATAAATATATAATAAAAATTAACGACAAATATTATGTAATTGTGTTTATCTTTAAATATATATAAAAAAACCAATGAAAAAAAAAATATATAAATATTTATGTTTTTCATATTTCTCATCCCAATATATTTGAATATGCTTGTGTATTTTTAATTAAATTGTAACAATTTTGTTTCATTTTGTTGCTATGTGTATATATATATATATATATACACAT
>NW_017962704.1:0-546 GCF_001601855.1 Plasmodium reichenowi | reverse complement strand
TTATATATTTATTATATATTTTATTTTATTTATTTTTTTTTTTTTTTTGGGTGGGGCATGATATGAAAAATTATTTTACTTAATTTATTCATAAATAATAATAAAATATTATTATTATGAAAAATATATTTTTCTATAATATAGTAAATATTATATAATATAATTATATTAGTGTTTTATATAAATATTGAAAAGCACTGGTTTTAAAAACAGAAATATTTAAAAAGAATAAATAAATAAATATATATATATATATATATTTTATTTTAAATAATTTACCCTTTCTATTATTCTTAAGAAATAAAAAATTATACATATTCTTAAAAATCCAATAATCTGATATATTCCTTACTAAGTGTTTTCTTATAAAAAAAATAACATGCAACAGTAAAGAACAAAAAAAAAAAAAAAAAATAATAAATAATAAATAATAAATAAATAAATAAATAAATAAAATAAATAAATACATAATAAACTGTAATAATTAGCCATATGTGACATTATGTTTTATTTAATATTTTTATTTTCAATATTAAAAAAAAAAAA
>NW_017962703.1:0-597 GCF_001601855.1 Plasmodium reichenowi | reverse complement strand
AAAAATTTAATAGAGAATATATATGTTTCCTTTTTTTTTTTTTTATATAATTTTCCTATTATATAAATCTATAATTTATAATATATATGTTATATAACAGCTTTATATTCCTTCTGTAATACAAAAAGTTAATATATTTTATTTTGTTCATATAATTTTGTAAAAAGCAATAAACTGCTCTCTATATAATGTATCCCTTATATGATAAAATAAAAGAACATTACAAATATATATATATATATATATATAAATGTATTATATATATAAAAAAGAGGAATATTTTAATATTAATTGAAAAAAAAAAAAAAACCTACTATTAGTGTTATGCAAATTCTTTAACATGATACGAAAAAAAAAAAAAAAAAAAAAAATTTGCTCATATATAATTCAGAAATTTAAAATGGTCTTTTAAAGAAATAAAACTTTCAACCTTATATTTTATTATATTGAAGAGAATATATATATATATATATATATATATATATATGTTCTGTTTTATTTTTTATTTTTTTCTATTTTTACATATTTATCCTTTCTTTGCCTTAATTTATTTTTCTTCATACTTATTCCCAAAATGAATATTCTTATATTAAAAAT
>NW_017962702.1:0-1189 GCF_001601855.1 Plasmodium reichenowi | reverse complement strand
ATTTTAAAAAATTTCTCTTAAACTAAAAATAGTATTATAGTTAAAATATATTCAGAATGTTTTGTAAGGTCTTACATATATTATATAAGCCGTCTAAATCAATGTACATTTTCCTTTTTTTTTTTTTTTTTTTTTTTTTTTAATTTTTTTATAAATGTAAAAAAATAAGTAAATCATTCATAAAGTAAAAGGAGAAGAAGAAAAATAATTTTAATGAACAAAAAAAAAAAAATGAAATTATAAAAAAGAAATGATAAGACCATGGGTGTAACACGATCATTTTATTAAATTTTTCTCTTACCCCATTTTTATAAACCGAAAGGACACCAAAAGAAAAATAAATAAAAATATATATATATATAAATATATATATATATATATATATATATATATATATATATATATATAATTTGCATAAGAATATATTTTACAACCATGTTTTTATGATAACAACCTAATATATTAAATATACATGTTTATATGTGTAACAACTTCTATAATTTTATTTTTTTTATAATTCTTTTATTCTTTATGCGAATATACAAAAAAAAAAAAAAAAAAAAGAAAAGAAAAAGAAAGGATATATATATATATTATATGTCACTACATATAATATTAAAATATTTTACTTCTATAATAATTAATATATTTTTTCATATACATATATATAATATACACTTTTATAATCAACGTTATATAATATATATATATATATATATATATATACAATATAATATATATTATATATATAAAAATATATATTTATATATACATACATATATACTCCTCTTTAATATATATTAAGTAAAAACCTTAATAAAATGTGATCAAATAAAAAATTATATATATTTTATTGTGATAATTCGATAGGATAAAATATATTCTATTCAATTTCACAATTTTTTGTTTTCTTTTTTTAAAATAGTTAATTTTCATTTACAAAAAATATTAGATTCATAAAATAACTATTTTATTTATTATTAAAAAAAAAAAAAAGAAAAAAAAAAAAACATGTGCTAATTAGGAAAAAGTTAATATTTATATAATATTATATTATATATATAAAAAAAAAATACCAAAAATTATAAACCTCGAATAGCCATAAAAAAAATAAAATAAAAAAAAGGATTCCATTTTTAAATCGTTAATAATAAAAAGGAAAAAACACATGATGTTCCTCCTTTTTTTT
>NW_017962701.1:0-1511 GCF_001601855.1 Plasmodium reichenowi | reverse complement strand
ATTATATTATATTTTATATTATTTTATTTTATTTTTACTAAATCTTTTGCTAAGGTACGTACTAATGTTATATCATTCTTCTTTGCATGTATTTTTATGTTCTTTTCTATTTGTTTTTTTTCATTTTCCATTTTAAATATCTCTCTCTCTAATTCTCTGATCGACCGATTTAAATTTCGCTTCTCCTCCCTTAGGCATTCTTGCAGATCTTTGGAAAAATAAGTTCCCATAATAAACCAAACTAAACAATATATCAAAAATTACAAGGTCACAAAAAAAAATATATATATATATATATATATAATAACTACGTTTTTTATATAGTAAGCCTTTTCATCAATCTGTTTTAATTTATTTTATTTTTTTACACGCAATAATTCAGATATTTTATGATATGTTAATTTGAAAATATATGTTTTTTTTTTTTTTTTTTTTTTTTTTTTATTATTATATCGTATCAATTTCATGTATTATCATTTTATCATTTTATCATTTTATAATTTTATCATTTTATTATTTTATCATTTTATTATTTTATCATTTTATCATTTTATAATTTTATCATTTTATTATTTTATCATTTTATCATTTTTTTTATTTTTTATTTGGCCAATTAATATAAACACCAAGGAATAATTTACAGCATTTCATTCAAATGTTTTAAAATGTATGTAATTTTTTTTTTTTTTTTTTTTTTTTTTCTTATTTTATAATATGTTTAATATATATATTGAAACGCAAAAATATATTTTGGTGACAAATAATAAATAAAACGAAATAAAGACAACACAATAAATAATTTAAGGATTTAAATAAACACATATATTATATATTATATATATACATTATATGTGTATATATTTTTATTTTCTCATTTTTTTTTTTTTTTTTTTTTTCAAAACGTAACAATATTGTTCTGTTATCGTACTATTTATAAACATATATTTTTATATATGTAGCAATATATTCATTGTTCTTTTTTATTTTTTTATTTTAAATATCATAAAAAAGAAAATCACATAAATGATTCTTTTTTTCAACTTGATATATTTTTTATTTTTTTTTTTATGTAGAGGATAATTAAAACATGAAAAGGTTATATCTATTTAAATCAACTACACATTAAATTCATGTATATTATATATATATATATATTTTTGTCATATAATTTAATTTTTACATTAATATGGAAAATGTATTATTTGTGTAATCGCATACAATATAATGAAAAGAAAGGGTACAAAAAAAAAAAAATAAAATAAAATAAAAATAAATAAAAATAAATAAATAAATAAATAAATATATTTATATATATATTATATATTTATTTATTATATATGTTTGTAAATATTTTTTTTTTTTTTTTTTTTTTTTTTTTTGTTATGAAAAATTGGGTGTATATACATATGCTGAGGATGAACTATATTAAATTACACATTATCATTTTATATTTTGAACATATTATTTTTTATGGTCATTAAATTATTTGATATATCCTTTTTTTGTTTATA
>NW_017962700.1:0-769 GCF_001601855.1 Plasmodium reichenowi | reverse complement strand
TACAATTAAACACAAAAAAAAATAAAAAATAAATAACAATAAAGGAAAATATTGAATATATTAATTTAAACAATATATTATTTGAACAAAAATTAATGCCTAACACCTTTTTTCAATGTAATTGTAAAATATCCTTTAATTATTAAAACTCTGAATATAAGGTCTATCTCTATTAATGTATAAGCTAAAAAAAAAAAAAAAAAAAAAAAAATCTATATATACCTTCCCCTTTTTCTTATTTCAACGAACTAAAATTATATATATATATATATATATATTTATTTATATACCATTATTGTAAATATACAATAATACAATGACAATCAATGTATAATATACTCTTACACACCATTTCTATATACATATTTAAAACAATTTATAAGTATATCCTCAATGTTTACACACTCTTTTATATAAGTTCATAGTACAAAAGAAAAAAGAAAAATTTTAAATATATATACAAAGCAACTTGCAACTCTACAACATTGTATTATTTTTTTTTTTTTTTAAAACGATTTAAAATTATAATTTTTATATATATTTTTATGGTTATCCATTTTTTAAGGTTTTAAAATATTTAAGAAAAAAATAAAAATTGCCAATTTACATAAAACATTTCTATAAGTTCAAATTAAAAATATAAATACATATATAATAGTACGAAAAAAATTAAATAAACGTGTCCAACTAGGCAAACAAAAAAAAAAAAAAATTTCAAAATATTATAACGAATAAGTAAAATATATACATATATATATGTTCCTTTTTG
>NW_017962699.1:0-482 GCF_001601855.1 Plasmodium reichenowi | reverse complement strand
AAATATATCAAAATATGTTAATTACAAGAAAAATTAAAACTGAAACTTATTTATTTATGAAATATATTTTTTATTATTATGTGTAAGAATATGTGCATATAAGCACATATACATATACATATATATATATATATATATATATATATATATATATAATATTTCTTAAGGAGAGATTATTTTTTTTATTTTTATATCCTTTTAAAAATAAATAAAGGGATTTAATTCATTATATATAATCCTTTAACAGTTGAAAATTTTTACAAAAGGATTAAAAAAAGGTGTTATTATAAAGATAATGCAATTTTATATAATATGTTCGAACTTTTTGATTATCTCATTTTTATTTTCTTCAATAGGGGTCTTTTTTACCAGCACATTGGATACATACATAAATATATATATATCTGACCTTTATTTTTATTTATTTATTCATTTATTTATTTATTTATTTATTTCATATATACTTTTTGGTGTATATAATA
>NW_017962698.1:0-300 GCF_001601855.1 Plasmodium reichenowi | reverse complement strand
AAAAAAAAGGAATAATTAAGTTAATTTTTAAAATAGTTAAAAAAAAAAATAAATAAAAAGAAAGAAAAAATATGTACATGTATATATATACATATATATATATATATATATATATATATATATATATAAACAAAATATTATCAAAATGTATAAATATGAAACAAATTGACAGGTACAAGGGATAATTAGATTTATTTTTTATTTTACAAATATACTTATATTTTTAAAAAAAAAAAAATATACATATATATATGTACTGAAAAAAAAAAAATTTAAAAAAAAAAAAAAAAAAAAAAAAAA
>NW_017962697.1:0-1527 GCF_001601855.1 Plasmodium reichenowi | reverse complement strand
TTATTATTATTATTTTGGAAAAAATTGGATGGGTTTATTAAAAGGTTAAAAATATATACATATATATATATATATATATATATATATATAATTAAGGTGCCGGAAATATTCATACAATAGAAATGTATGAAAATGAATAAAGAAAAATATATTAATTAAAAAATTTTTTTTTTTATACTATTTTAATATTTTATATAAAATAAGAAATAATGCTATATATCTAGTAGTTGTTTATATTTTTAATTTTTAATTAATTGAATAGAAATAAATATTATTATTATTTTTTTTTAATAGGGTAATTCAAAATTATTATATATAGATTGAATTTTCAAATTGTATAAATATTTTTATATTATAATGGATTTTTTTTTGAAAAAGAAAAAATATAGTAAGAAAAATATTAAAAATTTATAAATATAATTTTTTTATTATTTTTTCACATAAATATATTTAAAATGTGTTTTTTTATTTTTTTTACCCTTATATTTTTATATTAAATATTGATGATTTAAAATTAATATAAAACATATCATATATATTATATATATTTATATATATATTATTTATTATATGTTGTAATTTTTACTAGATATTTCCTGCACATGTATAATAAGCACAGAAATAATACAGGGAAAAATATAAGTTTGTAAAAAATATTGTTCTCTATAAAAAAAAAAAAGGATAAAAAGAATTAATAATTTATATATAGAATTTTATATAATTTTTATATATAAAGAATAATTAATTTTAGGGGTTATAAAATGAAATATATATTTATATTTTTTTCTTAGTAATTCTTCATAATTTCTTCTATTCTATTATAAAAATATATATATATATATATATATATATTTTATATTATACTATTCAAAATAGGTTTCATATTTTATTATATTTTTTTAATTATTTGATTGTAAACTTGCATATATTTTTTTTTTTTTCTATATATAATAATTAAATATATATATTTAATATCCATATATTTATAAAAATTACATTATGTAGAATAATTTCCTATAAAGTTTTTTTTTTTTTTTTCCTAAAATTTTTTTTTTTTTTTTATATATAATAATTAAATATTTATATTTAATTTTTATTTTTTTTTAAAAATTTTATTATTTTAAATAATTTTCTATAAATTTTTTTTTTTTTTTTTCCTAAAATTTTTTTTTTTTTTTTGTTCCTAAAATTTTTTATTTTTCTTTTTTTTCTAAAATTTTTTATTTTTTATTTGAATATATTTATGGTAATATATATTTTAAATTATAAATAAAGTGTATAATAAATATGTTTTTATAAATTAGGAAAAACTAACATCATCATAGGGTTATGAACACCTTATTAATGTAATACTCTAATTATTAATAAATATTTTTTTATACATGTATTTATAATATATATATTATAATAATAATTCTATTATAGAAGTATATAATTTGTTATATAATTTAATTTCTTTACATAAGAGAAAAAACAACAGCAACACAAAATATATATATATATATATATTTAAATACATGGACATCT
>NW_017962695.1:0-821 GCF_001601855.1 Plasmodium reichenowi | reverse complement strand
AAAAATTAAAAAGTAAAAAGTAAAAAGTAAAAAGTAAAAAAATAAGTGAATAAATAATTAAATGAATAATTAAATAAATAAGCAAATAAATAAATAAATTCCTCTTGTTGAAATTATGGACATATAAATGAAATGCTAACAATATGCTTTTGTTATAGTCTAAAAAGGATTAAAAATATATATATATATATATATATATATATATATATATATATATTTTTATTTTTTATGTTGTGTAGAGAAAATAAAAAAAAGCTTCAGGAAAATAAGAATAAGAAGGAAATACAGGTATATTTAAATTATAGACATATTTAGAAACAGATATGTAGTATTATATTACAAATAAGGTCTTTTCTTTATTTCTCTTATTCCATTGTAGTATGATTTATTAAAGCATAATGAATCGTTACTAGAAAAAATTAAAGAAATTTATGATAAGAAAGGAGAAATATAAATATTATAATGGTTTATATTTTATGAGAAGAGTAAAGGAAAAATATATAGAATCTCCAATAAAGAAAAAAAAAAAAAAAAATATATATATATATATATATATAAAACGTTAACACATAATATATATATATATATATATATATATATATAATATATTATTTAAATTATGATAATTGCTTTTTCATTCGATTAATTTTATTTATATTTTGTTTCATCAACTTCTCCTCATCAAAAATATTTTGAATAATGCTTGCTCTCTCTTTTAATATATGATAGTACTTTTCAACATATATAGAAAATGTCTTGAATGGGAAAAATATGTATTTTTATGATATAAAATGTATATAAAATAATAAGGGAAAAAAAAA
>NW_017962694.1:0-1132 GCF_001601855.1 Plasmodium reichenowi | reverse complement strand
GAATTTCCACGAGCAAACATTATGGAAATTTATAGCAACAGTGGACATTTCTTTGAAATTGGTTGAGAAGAGTATGGGTATATAAAAAAAAAAATATACATATGTATAAATAAATAAATAAATAAATAAATATATATATATAAATAAATATATATATAAATTTATTTATATATTTGTGTGTGTGTGTGTGTTTTTTTTTTTTTTTTTTTTTTTTATATATAAAAATTTTTATGTAAATTCACCAGTTGGTAAACATGCAATTTTCCACACAAGATAAAAATAAAACAAAACATATATATATATATATATATATATATATATTTATTTATTTATTTATTTATATTTATATTTATATATTATAATTTATATATACATATATCAATTTTGAAGAACACAAAAAAAAAAAGTTACCATTGCTTCATTTTTAATTCATTGTACCTTTTATATATTTTTGTAAACGTGGAAAATTTTTTTTTTTTTTTTTTAATTTTAAATTATGAACAGTACAGTTGAAAAAAAAAAAAAAAATATATATATATATATATATATAATATAAAAAAAAAAAAGAACAAATTAAATAGGTGCATTAACATGTTCTATTTTTTTTCTCATAGAATGGCTGTTATTTATTATAACTAGCTAAAAAAGGGGAAAAAAAAAAAAAAAAAATATATATAAATATAAATATATATATATTTATATTAATTATACATTGAAATTTTGAATGAGAATAAATATATACATAATATATATAATGATAAATCTACAAAACATAAAAATTTTCAATATAAAAAAAAGTCATTGCAACTGATTAAAGTATATATATATATATATATATATGTACTTGTTAGTATCTAATTATTGTAAAATTAGTCCATATCTCAAACGTGTGTGTTTTCCACTATTCTCCAAGTATATTTTTTTTTTTTTCTAAATTTTTCAAAAGTTAAAAAATTGTTTGCACTATATAAAATATTAAGCCAAAAATTAAAAAGAAAAAAAAAAAAAGGCTAATAAAAATGATAAGTATAATATAATCATGTCATCTAGCCATGATGAAGATAATAACAAACAAGCACTACAAAAGCATGATCAAATTATAAATCAAGAATTAGAATGTAACCAAAAAAAT
>NW_017962693.1:0-1105 GCF_001601855.1 Plasmodium reichenowi | reverse complement strand
GAAATAAAAGAAAAAAAAGAAAAGGAAAATTAATAAAGGAATAAAAATAATATGGAATTTTAGTTTAGAAAAAATTAAAATCTTTTTTCCTCAAAAATTATATTTTATTAAATATTTAAATTCCATTTTTTATATTTTTTTAAAATATCTTTTTTATATTATAATATGGAAATTCCTTATATTAATTTTTTATTTATGAAAAAAAATGAAGTGTATGATGTGCAGTATAAAAATTATTATGAAAAATATATGTATTATAAAATATGTTGTGCAAAAGTTTAAATTTTACTGAAAGATACTATATATATATATATAGTATCTTATAGTATAAATATATTTACATATATGAATTATGAATATGTTTATAATGTTCAAAATTTAGTAAAACTTTAGTATGTCAAAGTCTAATATACACATATATCTTTTAAATGATTACCTTTTTTATCTTATGATTATTTTGAAAAAGTAAATAAATCTGTAATACAAGAAGATAAAATGTTAGCTTTTTTTAAAAATATGCACACACAGATATTATATATATATATATATATATATATATATATATATATATATATATATATTTTTAATGTTATATATAATATTATTTTGAATGTATTTCTTATTAAATAATATTAGAGTATACAATATAAATAAATACATAAATGTTATTAGTATATAAAAGAACAATAAAGATATAATAATTACAAATTTAAGGATATTTATTTTTTGTATTTAATTTCGAAATAATTTAATGCGTTATTTATATTTCTACTCATAATTTAAATAGCTTACATATGGTTGTATAATATTTTATAAATATAACAATAATTGTTAAATTGTTTATTTTGTATGATGCTTATATTTTAGGTTATTTTATATATATATATATATATATATATACAATCATGTAATAAATATTTTTCAAAATATGCTTTAGTTTGTTTTTAAAAGAAAAACTAAAATGTAAAATTAATAAATAAGTAAATATATATATATATATATTAATATTTTATACAATATAATAATCTGAAGTATTTGGTTTTCTATTCCTCATCATTATTGCTTTAGTAATAATATCTTTATAATTTCATAGATCCACTTAATG
>NW_017962692.1:0-1422 GCF_001601855.1 Plasmodium reichenowi | reverse complement strand
TATAAAAATACCATATTTTTAATTACCGTATATTTCTTTTAATCTTTTTTATTATTTTTACTTTTTTATATATTTATTATTTCCTTGTTTTTTTGTAAATTTTTTAATCCTTTAATATTTTATTTCACACACATAAATGCCCCAAACGCACAAAAGTTTTCTATTGAATATTTTTGTTAAATCAATAACAAGAATTATTTTTTAAGTGTAATATTTATATGCATATATTAAAATAGGAAATTTTTATCCTAAAAGAATTTTTTTATTTATGTATGTATATATAAAATAATATATATATTATATATAAAATATATATATATATATATATTCTTATTAAGTATAATTGAGCATTTAAGTAAAATTATTATTAAGGGAACATGTATACAAAAAAAAAAAAAAAAAAAATATTAAAATATATGATATGTAATGAAATGAAATAATTATAAAAAAGATTCTATTATAGATATTATATATATATATATATATGTGTATTTTTTTTTCTTTTTTTATAAATATTATAATATATATATATATATAAACTACAAATAAATATAAACATGTTATTTTTCCAAAAGAAAGAAAAGTATTGTTATAAGGCAATAATAGTGCACTAAGATATATAATGAATACCATAAAATTGATATATTAAGAAATATATATATATATATATATATATATATATATATATATGTTTATATATAAATATATACATATTTAGAATGGATTAACATATTTAATTAAATATGATAAAATGAAAAAGAACTATATTTTTTAAACCTTAAAAATGTATAATATATATATATATTTTTTTTTTTCTTTTCATTATATAGACAAAAAAAGAAAATAGTATGCATACATATTGTTATATATATATATATATATATAAATATATTTTTAAACATTTTTTAATAAAAAAAAAAATAGCATACATATCTATTTTCTTATCATTTTTTGTCATACCATATATTTTATTTTACTAGTGATCATAAGACTATATATAAATGTATATTAAAACATACCAATAATTTTATATTACACATATATATATATATATATAGATAGATTTCTTCGTACAAAAGTATATTTGTATAACTAGAAATATATAATCTATAGAATTAGTAAAAATAGTATGGAATAATATATCGTATGTTGTTTCTTTTTATATATTTTTTTAATTCTATGAATATTTAAATTAAGCATATAACGGAATTATATCTATTAATATTTCAACAAGCATAAGGCAATTCTGAAATAATATATATAGTATATAATATATATATATATATATATATATATAATATATTATTATACATATTTATTTAATATTTCTTTGGGCTTCCCTTACATTAATCTATCATTAACTTTGTAAAAATACGTTTTAATATATTTTTTTTAAAGCCTTTTAGTGAATTAATATTTTTT
>NW_017962691.1:0-300 GCF_001601855.1 Plasmodium reichenowi | reverse complement strand
AATAATAATATATAAAAAATTTTTATTATTTTTTTATATTATAAAAAGTATAAGATATATATATATATTATATATATATATATATAATTATATTGTTATATGTAAAAAATATATATATATATATATTATTATTTTATTTCAATATTATATACTTATATATAAAATAATATATATGTACTTTTTTTTTTTTTTATATTTTTTCATTTATATATATATATATATATAATATATATATAATATATAATATATATTTTTTTTTTCTTTTAAATTTTCTATTTTCATATTCTCTTAATATTATTA
>NW_017962690.1:0-793 GCF_001601855.1 Plasmodium reichenowi | reverse complement strand
TATATATATATATATATATATATATATAATGATATACATACGTAATGTAACATTTATGTAATATTTTGATTTATATATTAAAATAATTTAACATATATATATTTATTAATTTCTTTTTATTTATTTCATATATATATATATATAATAAATGATTTTTAATTAAATAAAAATAACCAATTTTGTCCCCAAATTTTGATTACTCAAAACAATACATAATAGACTATTACTCTAATATAGAGTATATATATATATATATATATATATATATATAAATATATGTACATATAAATATATATGTGTGTATATATTTTATTTCACAACTATTAAGATATACTTGTCTTAATATATATAAAACATTTTAAGGATTAAAATTATATATAAAAATTATAATTCATATGTAAAAAGAAAAACAGCATAATGTCATATATCCCTGCAGTTCTGCTCCATGCGATCAATATTATATATGTGATATATTAAGTAAAAACAAATTACATAAATAAATAAATAAATATATATATATATATATATATATATATATATATATATAGATCTTTATTTTTTTTTTTTTTTTTTGCCTTAAATTAAAATTCTTCAAAGATATATATATTAAGTTATAGTGAATTTTAAATATAAATAAATCATAAATTTTTTTTTACTTTATTTTCTGAATTTTTTTTTTTTTTTTTTTTTTCTTTGTTTTGTTTTTCTCTTTTTATATACATATAATTGATACATTTTTTTTATTTAATAATATATTAAATAATTAAAAATAAAATTAATTATAATATATATA
>NW_017962689.1:0-396 GCF_001601855.1 Plasmodium reichenowi | reverse complement strand
AATTTTTATAATATGAAAAAAAAAAAAAAAAAAAAAGACATCACTATTTGACTTCTCTCACCTTTTAAAATATATTATCCATATAAAATTAAAAAGTCATATTACATTTATATCATTTAATAATATTTATAATAGTTTAGAAAAATTAATGAATATAAAAAAAAATGAGGATTTATTAAAAAATCAATATGAAATATATTTATGTAGTAATATATGTATATATTATTTCGATTTGTTACATAGATATAATATAAAAAAAAATAATTTTATTAAGTTGTTCATGGATTTTTATGTATTCAAAATATATAAAAGATTATATAAGAATAAAATATTTAATATGTGTAGTTTTAAAAGATATTATAATAATCATTTGGAACAAAATGAAAATAACATAAA
>NW_017962688.1:0-300 GCF_001601855.1 Plasmodium reichenowi | reverse complement strand
AGAGTAATATATATATATATATATGTATTTATTTATTTTTTTTTATTTATTGAATTAAAAATACTATTTATTTTAAGGAATTAAGAATATTATAATATAAAAATATATATATTATATTATGATATTATATATATATATATATAATATATTATGCTTATATTTTTTCCATTACCTTATTTTTTTTTTTACTAATAATAAGTTTATAGAAAACACTATATATTTAATTGTATTTATAATTTTTTATTTAGATAGGGGTAAATGTTTTTTTTCTTTTTCTTTCTTGAAATAAGTATTCTTACT
>NW_017962687.1:0-944 GCF_001601855.1 Plasmodium reichenowi | reverse complement strand
AAAGAATGATAAGAAAAATATATAAAATAAAAGAATAATTTCATGTTATCATAAAAATATATATATATATATATATATATATATATGTATTTATATACAAATTTATCAAAATATCATATTAATTATACTGGTGAAATGTTAGGACATGTCGAACAAAAAAGAAAATCATCCCGAAAATCTAAATGATCCTATGTCCAGGAAAATCAAAAATAATATAAAATATATTTATACTTATATATATATATAAATTGAAAGAAAAAAAAATTAGTTATCTATTTTGAAAAAAAATATATTAATAAAATAAA
Organism: Plasmodium reichenowi; assembly: GCF_001601855.1. NCBI lineage: Eukaryota > Apicomplexa > Aconoidasida > Haemosporida > Plasmodiidae > Plasmodium > Plasmodium reichenowi. Next base: position 639 of record NW_017962687.1, on the reverse strand, counting down.
ACACCACCTTATCATATATTTCGCATGGAATATTATTGCACTCGTGTTCTTCTGTTTTTTCCATCTATTTATAAAAAAATTATGATTAAAGAAAAACTAAAAAGTTCTGTTCATATCTCTTTGGACCACAATATAAAATATTTCTCCTATTAAAATATCTTTCTAAATTAATAAATTAAATCAAATATATAAATATGTATATATATTCATAAATATGTTTATGTTTATGTTTATGTTTGTGTTTATATTTATTTTATTTTTATTCTGTTCTTTTTCATTCTATTATGTATATATATATATATATATATATATATATTTTTAATCTTAGAAACAAATTTAAGTATATATACCACGTTTATTATTTTTTTTTTACAAATTTATTATAATACAATACTATTAATATATTTAATTAAGAGTTAAAATAACATATTTATTAAGGTGTACAAAAATTATGTTGCATCTAAATTGTAGTTGTAAACCTTAATCTGATTACGTGTCTATTTTATATAAAAATGTGTCGAACGTAATAAACTATAACAATAATATATTTTTTAATATATAAAAATAAATAAATAAATAAAATAAATAAATACAATTTTACATAAAATAATATTATTATTTTATTATTTTATTATTTAT
>NW_017962685.1:0-490 GCF_001601855.1 Plasmodium reichenowi | reverse complement strand
ATATATATATATATATATAAATATATTTTTTTATTTTTTTATTTTTTTATATATTTATTTATTATTTTTTTTTTTTTTTTTTTTTTTTAAATTATAATTTATATCAATAGTAAAAACCAAAATGTACATGTACCATTTTTTTAGGTTATATATTTTTTAATATGTATTAAATTTTTTATTTTTATGAAGATAAACCTTTGTTCAATTATTTCAAACAATTAAAAAAAAGAATTATTTTTTTTTTATTCTATATATATATATATATATATATATATACATTATGTGGACAACATATATTATGCAGAGCAATGACGTAGGAGTATATATAATATATATTTTCTACGAATAAAAAATATGTCATATGGTAAAACACAAATTATGTATATGTATGAGTGCTTGGTAAAAAGGATATATATATATATATATATATATATATATGTATATATTTATTTATTTATTTATTTATTTTGTTGTGTTATTATTTATATGT
>NW_017962684.1:0-300 GCF_001601855.1 Plasmodium reichenowi | reverse complement strand
ATTTATTGTTGTACAAAAAACAGGAAAACTTTTCTGTTTCTCTAATAAAATGACTATTTTGTGGATTTTAATAAATAATTATATATATATATATATTTATTTATTAATAAATGAATGAATGAAAAAAAATTCATTTCTATAAACTACTTAATATATACATATATATATATATTTACATCTTTAATATATACCATTTTATGATTTATTTTAAGATACAAATTATTTATGTAATAGGGAAATTATTTAAGGACAAATATTTAATTTTAAATATATCATTTCCGTAAATTACTTTCATACATT
>NW_017962682.1:0-1713 GCF_001601855.1 Plasmodium reichenowi | reverse complement strand
ATATATTTTTTTTTTCCATGTTAAATTGGATAATATATATAATTTCGTTTTATTATATGTCCATATATATATATATATATGTATGTATATGCTTATGTTTTTAATTTTTTTGTTTTTTCATGGGAATTAAAAATTATTTATAATATTTTGTATATATATATATATATATATATATATATATATGTATATTTACATACCTTGTGAAAAAATATAATTATATATATATTCAATATAAATAAACGATAATATTAACACATACATATAAAATATATATTATATATATATGAACTTTTTTATAATACTATAATGATTTACTTTATTATCCCCTGATTATTATAATATAATATAATATATTATTTATTTTATATATATACAATATAAATAAATAAGAACATGAACACATATATATATATATATATATTATATTTTCTCCTTTTTCAATATCTTATTAAAAAAGAAATTTTTTTTTTAATGGAAAGAACATTAAACATGTGAAATAAAGAAAAAAAAAAAAAAAAAAGTGGATATTATATATATTTTTTTTAATTTTGTTTTGAAATTGTTGCTATATATTTATATATGTAAACGATTTATTTAAATATTATTAAACCTTTTCTTTTCCCCTTTTTCTTTTTCTTTTTTATTTATTTATTAAAATAAAATAATAATAGTCTATCTATATATATATATATATATATATATATATTATATATTATTAATACCCAAAAATCTATAAACAAATAAATACTCATATTTTTTTTTTTATGTAGAATAAAAATATAATATTCAAATTTTCTTAATTACCATAATATATATATATATATATATATATATTATATATTAATACCCAAAAATCCATAAACAAATAAATACTAATATTTTTTTTTTTTTATGTAGAATAAAAATATAATATTCAAATTTTCTTAATTACAATAATATATATATATACATTATTTTAAAACAATTCTTTTTTTTTTTAATTTTGTTATTTTATTTATACGTTTTTTAATCTTTTATTCCATATTTTTTTTTATTTTTCTATTTTTTCGTGCCTTTGTTTTTTTTAATCTTTTCTTAATATAAATAATATTTAAAAAATTATAATATAATATAATATAATATAATATAAAATAATATTATATTGTATTTAATATTACAATAAACAGCTGCTTCTGACAATTCATTTTTTTCTTTTCCTATTTATTTTTTCTTTTTTTTATGCCATTACAATATTCTAATATATATATAAATATATATATATATATATACATATAAATTCATTTATATTCATTCTTGTTACAATTCACAACTCGTTTTATAATATTTTTTTTTTTTTTTTTTTGTAATTTTTTCAATTTTTTTAATATTTTTTTTTTTTTTTTTTTGTAATTTTTTCAATTTATTTAATAATTCTTCTTTTTTCCCATTTTCCCATATTTTATCCATTTTTCCAAATTTTTTCCTTATTTTTCTATATATATATATATATATATATATATATATATAGTTTTTTTTTTTTTTCTTATGATTTTAGAACATGCCCCAATTTTATTATTAAATGAATAGTAAATACGAATATATTTATTTATAAAAAGGAAGGAAAAGGAAATATACATATAATATATAATTATATATGTATATATTTTTTTTTATATTCAATGTTTGTAGTTTGTGTCATATAAATATATATATATATATATAATATATTCAATG
>NW_017962681.1:0-541 GCF_001601855.1 Plasmodium reichenowi | reverse complement strand
TTTATTTTATTTGCAATAAATTTTTTTTCTAAGCATTTTTTTTTATATATAAAATTTTTTTTAATTTTTTTTTGATAATATTTTTCGTTTTTTATTTTATCAAAATTTATTTTTTTATTTTAATAAATTTTTTTTTATATTACTTTTTTCATTTTTCTTTTTTTTTTCTTTTTTCCTTATTTTCCTTTTTTCTTTATTAAGAACTATGTTTTTATATTTCTATATTTCCATATTTGTATATTTTTATATTTCTATATTTTTATATTATTTTTATCTTTTTTTTCTGTGTTCCTTTTTATATTGTTTTAGTATATTTCTATATATTTATATTTCTATATTATTTTTATCTTTTTTTTCTGTGTTCCTTTTTATATCGTTTTAGTATATTTCTATATTTTTGTATTTCTATATTTCTATATTATTATATTGTTATATTTCTTTATTCCGTTTTTCTTTTTTTTATCTTTTTTCCTATTTTTTTATTTTGTTGAGAACTATATTTCTATATTTTTATATATTTATATTTTTATATTCCCTTTTT
>NW_017962680.1:0-300 GCF_001601855.1 Plasmodium reichenowi | reverse complement strand
TATAAAAAATAATATACACATATATATATATTATATATATATATATAAATATGGTGTACTTATTTTTTTTTTTTTTTTTTTTCACGTATAGGAATATAAAATATATTATATTATATAATATTATATTAATTTTAAGTTATCATTTAACGTTAATTTTTTGCATATTATTTTTTACATTTGTATATAATATTTTAATTTTTTTTCATGCACATTTTTTTAACAGGTTATATATTATTTATGTAATTATACTTGTACACTTTTTTTTTTTTTTTTTTTCAAATTATATAATAAATTTATATC
>NW_017962679.1:0-1023 GCF_001601855.1 Plasmodium reichenowi | reverse complement strand
TTAGGTTTTTACCAATATTATATTTATTATTATGTAATTCAATATGCTGTATTTTCATTTTTTTATATTTTTCATTTTTATGTTTTTTTTTTTTTTTTTTTTATTTCATCTCATCTTTTTAAATTAATCCATTTATATATATAACATATCATATTCATTCTTTTTCTTTTTTTTCTTATTTTTCTTATTTTTCTTTCTTTTCTTTTTTTTCTTATTTTCTTTTTTTTTTTAAAGTTTCATTTTTTCTATCTTCTTATTAGCCTAATGAAGAAGAAAAATATTAATTATATATAAAATAAAAATATAATATAAATAAAATATATATATATATACATATATATATATATATATATATATATATATTTTATATTATATATATTTTATGTGTTTATACTAGATAATAAATTCATATAATAAATATACATATTATATATATAATACATATATAAATATATATGTATATATAATATTATAATAAATTTTATAATATTGGTATAAATTTTGACATTTCAGTTTTCTAATATTATTTCTCATTCTTATGTTTTCTATTGTAGTAATATATATAAAAATAATAATATATTATTTTTATATACAAAAAAACGATATATATTATATTATATATATATATATATATTATATTATATGTATAAAAATATATTCACGTGTATGCAATAATATATAATATTATATATTATATATATATATATTATAGGTATAATTTTTTTTTTTTTCTTCTTATATTCAAAAGGGTTTCAAAATGGAACAGATATATTTATATTTACATATATATTTTTTTTATATATAATTTCATATATACGAAATAGAAATCCTTCTTTTTTTCTTCTTTAAGAAATAATAAATATTTTAAAATTATAATATAACATATATATTTGTATATATTTTATTTAAATTATATATAAAATTTTAAATATCATATGAAATCTTAAAAAAAAAAAAAAAAAAAAAACAAATTTTTACAATTCTAAAAATTTACCTTTTTTTTTTTTTTTTTTTAAAACAAAA
>NW_017962678.1:0-1409 GCF_001601855.1 Plasmodium reichenowi | reverse complement strand
TTTTATGAAATGTGGACATATTTATATTAATTTATGATTATTCTTATTTATAAAAACGATAAAAAAAAAAAATTAAAGGATAACAATTATTTATGTGGCTTTAACAAAAAAAAAAAATAAATAAATAAATAAATAAATAAAATAATAATAAATAAATATACATACACTAGTAATTATGCTTATTTCATTACATTAAATAAAAGGCATATACTAAATAATATTAAATATTTAATACGTTAATTTCTTAAAAATCAAGAATAGTAATAATTATAGAGTGTTATTTAAAAAAGGTTATAAATAAGCACGTACTTTCTATCAATAAAAATTAACATAACTCAAACAAGTATTACTGTATTGTAATGTATTATAATGTATTGTATTTTTTTTATTTTTGGAGAAAAGGCTAATTTAAAAATTTTCTTTAAATATTATTCAAACATATATACATAGATATATGTATTTATTTATGTATTTATTCATTTATTGATTTATATGAAGACATAATAAAAGCATATTATATATATCAACAAAAAATATATTAATATAAGGATATATTTAATATATTTATTTATTTTTATTTAATTCAAGATTATTAAGTCATTATACGTTATGTAAATAATTATCATTATTAAAACTTAAATTTTTGAAACGTTCTTATATAACAAAAAGCACTTTAAATGCACAAGAGATTTAAAAACCTCATCCCTTTTCTTCAAATATATAAATAAAGAATAAGTTCCTATACTATTTTTATGAAATTGGAAAAAATTAAAATATGATTAAAGACAATTCTTTTAAAACGAGTTTATTATACATGTGTATGCACGGTAATAAAAAAAAAAAAAAAAAAAACAAGTGGCACTTAATAAAAAGTTACATTTTCTTATATATGTTAATACATGTATCAATTCTTATTCTCATAAAAAATGAAAAAAATATATGCCTTTCTAGATCATATAAATAATTATATATATGTCTTATATACAAATAGAATTATTCTTAGCAATTTTTATTTATTACATAAAAATATTATTTACTTCAATATATATATATATATATATATATGTATATATATTTTTAATTTTTCTTTATTATCTTACTTAAAAATAAAGAAAACAAATAAAATAATGTATTTGTATATTTATATTTTTTATTAAATTTTTTTATTTTTTTTGTCTAATATGTAATACTCATAATAGCTGCTTTGTGTTTATAACAATTGGACAAGTTCAAATTTTTATAAGAAAAAAAAAAAATAAATAAAAATATATATACATATATATTATAATTTATATATTTTGCGTAGAAACAAATTTTATATTTTTTTTTATTATATTATAAATTTTTATTATATTAAGAATTGTATATATATATATATATATATATATATATAATACGATGAAGTCCTA
>NW_017962676.1:0-300 GCF_001601855.1 Plasmodium reichenowi | reverse complement strand
TTATAATAATTATATATTTTTTCGTATCATTATTAAATAATAAATATATGAATATTTATTCCAATCATTATATGTGATAAGAATGTATTTTGGAAAGTAGGAAAATACAACAGGCACATATGTAAAAAAAAAAAAAAATTTCCATATATATCATTTTTGTATTTGCACTTATGAATTCTCTATATTTTAATTTAAGAATATATAGAATGGCCCCATAATATATATATATATATATATATATATATAAAAGAAAATAATATAAATATATAATATATTAAAAATATATAATATTTTTAATAT
>NW_017962675.1:0-300 GCF_001601855.1 Plasmodium reichenowi | reverse complement strand
AGCTACCTTTAATAAATTAATTATGCGCATTCATATATTTTATTATTATTATTATTATTTATTTATTTTTTCTATGAAATATATTTAAAAACATTTGTATAAATAAATGATATTTTAATAAATAACTATTTTTATGTTAAAAAAATATGATTCAAAAATTTATAATTAAATATGAGAGTTTATATTAATTCTTAAAATATAGATTTAATTATAAATAAAAATAATGAAAAGACAAATATTATAATACATATATGAAATATATTACTATATATATTTGTTATAGATTATGGATATTTATTT
>NW_017962674.1:0-1475 GCF_001601855.1 Plasmodium reichenowi | reverse complement strand
TTTTTTTTTCATATAATTTCCATATCAAAAAAAAAAAAAAAATACATATATATATATATATTTATATGTATTCACTCATATATATATATATATATATATATATATATATTTGTATTCTTTAACATATTTTGTATTATCACATCAATGTGTATACTTTTATATATATTTCAATATGTAACATTTGTAAAAATAAAAAAAAAATGTAAAACTAAAAAAAGTGAATAAATATAATATGAAATAATAAGAAATAAAAAAAAAAAATAATATAAAGAATAAAAAGAATAAAAAAAAAAAAATAAATAATAAGTAAAATATCATATATTTACATTTGTCTATATAATTATCTTTTATTAATAAGTGATCATTTTGATTATATAACATCAAAACGGTTGATGGTTACAAAATAATTTATTAATATATTATACATACTCATATATATTTTTTTTCATATATAATAATTATGTATACACATTAATTTGTATATACATATGTACACATGTAGGCTCATAAATATATATCCATCAAGTTTAATCAGAATAAATAAAACTTTTATTTCTTTATATATATTTTTTGTTTAATCTTTATATATATATATTATATATAATTTGTTTTTTTGCGCTAGCACATAAAAAAATACATATGTACATATAAAATTGGGGGAATATCTCCATAAAAAAAAAAAATATTATATATATATATATATTATATATATATATAAATATAATATATATATATATTCTTTTTATGTATATATTTATTTATGAAAATAATGCAGTATAATTTTTAATATAATCTCTTTATTTTTATTATTTTTTTTTTTTTTTATATTACACAGATTTTTTTATTTTAAGCATACATATATATATATATATATGTATATATGTATGCATGTATGTATGTATATATGTATGTATGTATATATGTATGTACTTATGTAGTCTTAGTTATTAATATCATAGAAAAAAAATAAAAAACAAAAGAAATAACATATACAAAAAAAATACAATTGCATTATATAGTAGGTATAATAAATAAACCCTAAATTATTTATTTATTAATATATAAATAAAATATGTAATATTTTATCCAAGTTGTATTTGGACGTTTAAAAGGTCATACATTTCCTTTCATATAAAGAAGGGATATTAAAACCTTATATATTAGCATATTCTTATATATCACAAAAAAAAAAAAAAATATATATATATATATATATATATATATAAAATAAAAAATACTTATAATATATATGTAAATATATGTAACAATATATTTATATCATTTGTAAAAAAAACGAAAAATTATACTTGTAAAAACAAAGGAAGAATATAATTCAATAGTTTAATTTGATAAATATTCCTTATAACCACATTTGGTATAGATCTTAAAAAAAAATACACATATATATATATATATATATATATATATTTATTTATATTATATAACTATACAATGTATATCTTTTTTTTTTTTTT
>NW_017962673.1:0-509 GCF_001601855.1 Plasmodium reichenowi | reverse complement strand
TTTAAACAAATAGGTTTAATCGTATAGTTGTATATTTTGTAGGCCTATCTTTTTTTCTTTTTTCTTTCAAAAATAAGTATAGTCATTCAAATGAATATAAAAAAGTATATCATTTTAAAAAATAATATCGTTCTTTTAAAAATATAAATAAATAAATAAATAAATAAATAAATAACAAATATACTTCACGTGTTACTTTTTTTTTCTAACCTATATATATATATATATATTATATCTTTTTTTTTTTCTTCTTCCTTTCATGAGTCTAGAAGAAAAATTAATAAATGAAGTAATTGTATTCTATTAAATTGTTACTATTATAACATGTTCTATTTGTGTTATATATTTTTCTCATGTTGAGAAAATATTCCTTTTGAATTATCTAAAAATGGTGTTTTTACGAAAATAATGAAGTGAATAAAATATAATGCCTTGTACGGATTAGTCTCTACTTAATATTGTTATAAATATGAGAATGTGCAATGTTTTTTTTTTTTTTTTTTTTTTTT
>NW_017962672.1:0-680 GCF_001601855.1 Plasmodium reichenowi | reverse complement strand
AAAAAAAAATTCTTAAAAGATACCGTAACAAATGATAATCATAATAATAATACGCATAGCGTTTCATATAAGAACGACTCATCATTATTATTATTATTGTTATTATTTTTGTTTTTGTTATTATTTTTGTTTTTATTATCATGATTTATTATTCTTGTATCACCTTTCTTTCTTCTTTCGTCTTCTTTTTGATATATTATTTTTAATTTATTTACATCCTTGAATTCATTTGATGATACATTTAATGTAATGTCCTGAAAATATATATCTTTCTTTCGAAATGATTTAATATTCTGAATCTTATCCCTACATTTAAAAAATACTTGTAAAGGTAGAAAATTTAATAATTTTACATGTGCATCTATATGTATGTATAAACAATTATTATTTTGTATGGCAGTCATATCGACGATAAATTCTATACCGTTTTTATCATAACTAATATGAGTATTGTTTAAAAATAATTTAATATATTTTCTTTTAATTAACTCGAACATTCTATGTGTATTATTAGGCATGTAACATGTATATTCTTCATCATTTTTATTTTTATCATTTTTATGATTTTTATTTTTATGATTTTTATTTTTATTTTTATTTTTATCATGTTCTTTCCCGTGACATGGAATTAATGAAAAATATTCTTTCCATTTCTTATCTTGTTTTAAGGACACCTGGTT
>NW_017962671.1:0-1228 GCF_001601855.1 Plasmodium reichenowi | reverse complement strand
TATATTATGTTTTTTTTAATTAATAAATATATTTTTTTTAAAATTTACAACATAGTTAAAAAAGAATTATTCTCTAACGAATATTTTTTTATAATACTTTTATTTTTATATATCATATATCTATATATATATATACATATTATTTACATATTTATATATTAATAATAATATATTATTTATATATTATATATATATTTATTTAATTCTTTATTTAGAACAAGGGAAAAAAAAAAAATTTACGTATTCTTTAAAATACTTTTTTTTTTATGACCATTTTTTGTTAAATGTATTCAAATCTAAAAAAAATTAAGAAACCAAAAAAACTAGAAAAAATATATAATTTAAAAATAAAAATATTACATATTTTTATAAAAAAATAAAATATATTATATATTTATAATATATATAATATTAAATTCTGTTATCCATTATTTTATAAGCCAAAAAAAAAAATAAAAATAAAAATAAAAAAATAAAAAAAAAAAAGTAAAATTAAAAAAAAAAAAAAAATTAATTTTCAACCATTCTAATATAAATTTTATTAATATTTCTATATTTTTAATTTAATAATTTTATAGGTACATTAAAAAATAAATAAAATAATAATAATATATATATATATATATTTCTTATTATATTTATAAATAATTTATTTTCATACATATAAAATAATAATAGAAAAAATATATATATATATATAATAAAATATTCCTAAGGAAAATATTCATTTCTTTTAAAAAATAAATAAGAAAAAAAAATTACCAATACAACCCTCCTTTTATGTTTTAAATTTGTTAAAGAGGTAAATTCACATAGAAATATATTTATTTTATATAATATATATATATATATATATATATATATATGTATGTATGTATGTATGTATGTATGTATGTATGTATGTATGTATGCATGTATATATGTATGTATATTTATTGAAATATTAATTCTATAATACATATTCATAATATTATATATTAAATATTTCTATATGAATATAATATAAACTAAATTATATTTATATTATAGAGAGTGAATATTTTTAAAAATAAAATATATGTCATTTTATATTTACTTATATTTTTTATCAATATATATATATATATATATATATTATTACATTGTTGTTCATTTGTTTTTTATTTTTTTTTTTTTTATTGTCAATATAGGGATATTTGTTTGTAATTAATAAGGATATAATTAAGATAAAATCTATTAAAATCAAAAA
>NW_017962670.1:0-1622 GCF_001601855.1 Plasmodium reichenowi | reverse complement strand
ATATAAATAATATTATATGTGTTTTTTTTTTTTTTTCTTTTTTTAATGTGTTATTTAAAAAAAAACAGAAAGAAGGAAAAATAGAGCGTTTATTATATATATATATATATTTATTTATATTAACAAAAGAGAAGTTATAATATATTAGTTTATCTGTGCTTTAACATTTATATGTGTATGTATTTATAATTTTATATAGTATTTTAAATTAAATTTATATATATAATTAATTGTTAAATATATATATATATATATATATATATATATATATATTATATATATATATATACATAATAAAATATATTTACAGGGGAAAAAAAAAAAAAAAAAAAAAGTGCACCACAATGACAATATGAAGAAATTATATATATATATATATATATAATATAATATAATATAATATAATATGTATATATATAAGAATTAGTCTTTTTGCGTTTTTTATATTTTTAATTTAATTTTCCATATTTTACTATGTTATTTTTTTATTTTATTATATTTTTTTAAATATATTAAAAATAAAGATTATCATTGTACAAATATCTTGTTATTTATCCAAAAAAATGTACAGGAAAATTTGTTCATTCTTAAATAGTATATACTTCAAAACAAGAAATACAAAATGAATATTCTTAATTGTAGGAATATTATAATATTATATATATGTTTAATAAATAGAAAGAAAAAATAAAAAAAGAAAAAGAAAAAAAAGGAAATAGTTATATTTTATTTAAATGATAGGTTATAAAAATGTATGACATATATTCCTTTTTACTATATATATATTTATATTTTTATTTATACTTTTTATAAATATAATGTGAATTGTTTATTCTATGTAATAATATTATAATATTTATTATATAAATAAAATTTCAGACCTCTTATTATTTTATTTTATATTTTTCTGTTAGTATTAATTTGGGTTCAAGTTTTACATGTTGTGTTAATTATATATGTAAAATAAAAATGTATGTTGAGAAAAATCAAGTCATAAAATTAAAAGGGTTGAAAGGAAAAATTTTAAAATATAAAAATTAATAGTATATTTTATTTTTTTTTTTATATAATGACCTTTATTATATGCATGTATAGTATAATATAAATTAAATGTTGAAATATAAAATGTGAAATATTTTTCACAACCAAAAAAAAAAAAAAAAAAAAAAATATATATAATATATATATATATTTAAATTTATAATGAGATTTTATGTAATAAAAAAAATAATTTTATAGTTATTTTTAAAAATAAATATCATGGTTATGTGATATTTTTATTATACCTCGGTAATTTATTTATTATTATTATTATTATTATTATTCGAAGGTTTTATTATATACCCTATAAAATGTGGTTTCTTATTAAGTATAGAGGTTTAAATTTTTAAAAAAGAAAAAAAAGCAAGAATATTTTTTTTAAATATAATATGAATAAATATATGAGGAATATATATATATATATAAACCATATTGGATTAAAAATAAATTTTTTTTTCTGGGTGAATGAAAAAAAAAAAAAAGAATATTTATATTTTTGACAGTGGTGTTTTTGTTAATACCTTGTATTATACATATATATATACAGTATGACTGTTTTTTTTTTTTTTTTTTTTTTTTTT
>NW_017962669.1:0-300 GCF_001601855.1 Plasmodium reichenowi | reverse complement strand
AAAATAAAATAAAAAAAAATAAAATAAAAAAAAATAAAATAAAATAAATTACGTTATTTTTTTTTTATATATTTATTGGTTTTTATTTTTTTTATATTTTTTTTGTTCATTTTGTTAAGTTTATTTTATTTTACTTCATCTTTTTCATTTCATTTTTTTCATTTTACTTCATCTTTTTCATTTCATTTTTTTCATTTTACTTCATCTTTTTCATTTCATTTTTTTCATTTCTGTTTCATTTTTTTTTTTATTTATTTTTTTGTTTATTTTTCAATCAGTGTACAACTTTTTCTACATTTA
>NW_017962668.1:0-1424 GCF_001601855.1 Plasmodium reichenowi | reverse complement strand
TAATGTATACATATATATATGCATATATAACGATCCTATGAAGTAGATACTCAATACGTACACATGATTTATATATGAGCATATCATCTAGTTATATATAAGGATCATACAAGTACATTTGAAATAGATATAGCTTTTATAATTCATAAATTATAAATTGCACACATATTGTTATATTTATATTATTGTAATTTTTTTTTTTTTTTTTTTAATTAATTTATTAAAAATTTTTATTTCTACATTAATGATACCCCTTTAAAATTATATTTTTTTTTAATTTTTTTATTTAATTTCATAAATATTTTTTTATGTAAATTTTATTCTTTTTATATTTCTTACTTTTTTATTCATAATTTTATTTTATAATATTTTTCTTTTCATTATATTCTTTTTTTCATGTCATATATTATTTTTATGTTTGATATATTTTACTTTTATGTTTGATATGTTTTATTTTTATGTTTGATATATTTTATTTTTATGTTTGATATGTTTTATTTTTATGTTTGATATGTTTTATTTTTATGTTTGATATGTTTTATTTTTATGTTTGATATATTTTATTTTTATGTTTGATATATGATTTTTATGTTTGATATATGATTTTTATGTTTGATATATTATTTTTTTATATTCTCATATCTTTCTTTTATATTCCATTCCGTTTCTATATATTTTCATATATTTATATACCATATCGTTCTTTTTATATTGCATTTGTGTTTTCTATTTTTCCATATATTATATTCATTGAATTAATAAGACATTACTATTATGCTTTATATGTAAAGTATCAACATCCTTTATTATAGGTATTTAATACCACAAGGAGTATTCAAACTATATATATATATATACATACATACATACATATATATATATATATATATATATATATATATATATATATGTATGCATGTAATATGAAACGTTTATCCGTAAACTACTAATTAGTATATATATATATATATATATATATATATATATATATATTTACATATATATATTCATATGTGTGTAACTTAAGACGTTTATCCGTAAACTACTAATTAGTATATATATATATATATTTGCATATATATATTCATATGTGTGTAACATAAGACGTTTATCCGTAACTACTAATTAGTACATATACATATTTACATATATATATTCATATGTATGTAACATGAAACGTTTATCGTAAACTACTAATTAGTACATATATATATTTACATATATATATTCATATGTATGTAACATGAAACGTTTATCGTAAACTACTAATTAGTACATATATATATTTACATATATATATATGTGTTGAAGTTTTATATATATATATATATATATATATGTGTTGAAGTTTTATATATATATATATATATATATATATATATATATATATATATATATATGTGTTGAAGTTTTATATATATATA
>NW_017962667.1:0-1542 GCF_001601855.1 Plasmodium reichenowi | reverse complement strand
TTATTGTTTTATTTATGATTCATATTCTTTGAATTAAATATATATATAATACACATATATTATTTAACATATACTATGCATACAATATAATAATAGAATAAATAAATTAATAAACATAAAAATTTTTTCATATATATGTATAATTTTTAATGCTTGTCATAATATTCTACATATACACTTACATTATTTTCCATCGACATTATACTTAAAATTATTTTAATTTATATAGATTTTAAAAATTTACTTATTTCTTCTTTATTATTATTATATATTTATATATATATAATACAATACAATACAATACTATATTATATTATTATATATATAATATATATGTTAATATATATAGTGTATATGATAAATATATATTATAATTAAACCAAAAAAAAAAAAAAGGAAGAGAAGAGATAAAAAAATATTTATGTTTATTAAAGTAAATATTATTTATTTATATTCTTTTCCTGCCTTCTTTTTTTTTTTTTTATTATTATTCTTATACATATATATATATATATATAAGAATATTATATATAAACCTTTTTTTTTTTCTTTTTATTTTTTAATTTTTTTTTTTATCTTTTTATTTTTTAATTAATAAATTATCTATAGGTATAAAATTTTACTTATTTTAATTTTTGGTTATTTAAAAATGTTTTTTTTTTTTTTTTTTTTCCTTTCATATATTTATAAATAAAAATATCAACATGAAAAAATATATAAAAAAAGGTATATATAAAATTTTTTCATAAATAATAAAAATGGAAATAAATAAAAAAAAAAAATATATATATATATATGTATAAATTAATAAATTATAATGAAAAATTAAAAATATAAATTTATTATATATATATTATATATATATATATAAATATAAAGAATATCTATAAAATATTATATATAATAAAAATATATTTATATTTAATTTTTTTTTATATATAATATATATATATATATATAATTAATATTATATATTTTTTTCAGATAAAGGATCATATAATATTAGTATTTTATATTATTATAAAATAAATATATTTATTATATTTAAAAAAAAAAAAAAATTATTATATTTATATAAATACATATATAATAAATATATTATTATACAAATATATGCTTTAATTATATACATATATATATATATATATATATATAATAAAAATGTATATTATATATATAATGTTATCGTATCGTATTGTATTATAAGTATTTTTATTTATTATTTTTTTTTTGTTATTTAAAATTTCTATAAGAAAAAATATAAATATTATATTTATTACATACATATAAAATATTATATATATTTCTATATATATATATATATATATAATATATAATAAATTATAGGAAAAAGGAAATAAAAAAAAAAATTTTATAAATTTTTTAAATATATTTATAATTATACTTAAATATAAAATATTTTTATTATACATATGTAATATATATATTATTTATGTATATATATTTTTTTTTTCTTATGAAGTGTACAATTTTTATATATGTATTTATATTTTTAAGTAGCGTACCACCTTTTTTTTTTTT
>NW_017962666.1:0-655 GCF_001601855.1 Plasmodium reichenowi | reverse complement strand
ATAATAAATAATATGTAAATATATAAATTCTTATTAATACATTAATAAAATGTAAATAGTATATTTATACATACATTAATATATCTTAATATTTGTTTAAAAATCTATAAGCATAAATCAATGCGGGTATAAATATCATGATGATAAAAATGTATTTAAATATGATTTGGATGTAGTACATATTTTTTTATGTTTTCACATATTATAACATAATGTAATAATTAATGATGATAAAAAAAAAAAAAAAAAAAAAATACATACATATATAATATATATATATATATATATATATATAATGTCATATATTTAAATATATTGTAAATAACTGTAAATTCATAATAAAATATTAAATATAATATATATTCATATTATAATATTATAAAATAAAATATATTATATATATATATATATTTTTAATAAATATGGTTGAAAAATATATATTTTTCTTATATAACAAATACATAAAAAAATATGTATATATTTATAATATAATTATAATATAAATCATCCTTTTATTTTTATTTCAATTTTTTTTTAAACTAAAGAAATAAAAATGAAAATTTTTATTTTTCTCAACATTGAGCAATTTTTTTATTATATAAAATTATATGTAGTCATTTATATAATTATATATAAATATATATATATATATAAT
>NW_017962665.1:0-300 GCF_001601855.1 Plasmodium reichenowi | reverse complement strand
ATTTTTACTTTCTCTTATTATTATATTAAAAAAATATATTATTTAAAAACAAATGGAAGGTTCTTTGTTATTATATAATATTATATATATATATATATAATATATATTTATTACTGCCTTATATATTTTATATGAAGAAAAAATGACGTGTTTTTATATAATATAATTATATATATAAAATATATACTGCATATATATATAATTATATTATATATATAATATATATATATATTTATTAATAATAGAAAAAAGAAAAAAAATTGAAAATAAAGGAAAAGTAGTTATACATATAAAATTATA
>NW_017962664.1:0-479 GCF_001601855.1 Plasmodium reichenowi | reverse complement strand
ATCATATTTGCTGTCGCAAAAAATTAAATACATTCATGTTTTTAAAAAGGGACAATTCTTATATTAATATTTTATCGATATATTAATAATTATACATTTCCTTCTTTTATTATTATCATTACTAAAATGTAATCATTTATTTCTTCAAAAAAAAAAATTAATATAAATATCTTTCAATTCTTTCATATTATATATATATATATATATATATATATATATATATATATATATTAAAAAAATAATTAAGAGAAAGAAGAAAAAAAAAAAAAAAAAAAAAATACAATATTATCAAACTAACATTTGTCTATCGAAATAAATTCTCCTTACCTATTCTAAAAAGTACACATTATATATGTGCTAATTTATTATAACTTGTTAAAAATATTATAATATTTATCTTTACATAAATATATATACAATACGTAGAATATCATTTAATTGTAAAACGTAAGTAATCATAAAAATAGGCATGCCTTTAC
>NW_017962663.1:0-411 GCF_001601855.1 Plasmodium reichenowi | reverse complement strand
AAAAAAAAAAAAAAAAAAATAAATACATACACATTATATATTTCTATTTTACCCTCCAATGTACGATTATCATAATTTGCAAAAAGGAGATAAAAAAAAAAATATACATATATACATACATATATATATATATATATATATATATATTTATTTATTTGTACTTTATTTAAACCATAAACATATTCTATTGTATATTATACTCTTTATAAAATGTAATATAAGCCAATAATAGGTAACAAGTATATTGTCCAAATAGCTTCTGTTCCTTTAATTATTTTATAGGATATAAATCAATAATATACTCTTAATATCTTTCTTTTTTTTTTTTTTTTTTTTCTTTCTTTCAAATACACATTAATTATATTCATTTAAAATAATATTCCTTTTATTATATCCTCATTTATTTATTAA
>NW_017962662.1:0-1490 GCF_001601855.1 Plasmodium reichenowi | reverse complement strand
CATGAATATTAAATTCATTAATATATTAATATATATATATATTTATATATTTTAGCAGGTATAAAAAAAAAAAATAATACATATAAATAATATTGTTATAAAAAACAGTTGTCCCCAATACTATGAAAAATGTTTATAAATATTAAATTACGTTTTAATAATATATTTTTTTATAATTTTATGTATATTTTATTATTACCAAATGATAATATTTTATATATATAAAAAAAAAAAAAAAAAAAAAAAAAAACTACGAAATATGTGTTTTATAAGCTAATTGATTTTATGAATTGAATAATGAATAATCAATAAAAAATTTGACCATATATTATCCTATTATAAATAGATATAATAAAATTTCTATATTTTAATCTTTTCCTTCCATATATCTTTTGTTATGTTTGTTCTTTTTTTTTTTTTTTTTTTCTATAATTTTATAATGTATAATATAGGCAAGAAAATGTAAAATAAAAAAAAAGGAAAAAAAAAAAAGAAAAGGAAAAGGTATTCTTATTATATACAAAAATAAAATTCAAGACGGTTGTTTTCTTTTTTATATATATTAAATAATGCTGTAGAAAAATTGAGGTTATGGGAAAAAGAAAAAAATTATTTAATTCATTTAAAATATAAAAGTTATATTTATTATATAACCCTTTTAAGTAATCTTTTATATATATATATGTATATTATTTCAATATATATATATATATTTTTTATGTTCCTTCTGTTTAAAAATTTGTTAACTAATAAATACATACAATACATTATATAAATATATATATATATATATATATTGTGATAAATATGACCTGCTCTCAATAATTTTTTACTTTTTATATTTTCTTATATATTACATATTGTAAAGAAAAAAAAAAAAAAATGAACGTTGTAAAAAAAAGTGTAAGTTATAAAATAAAAAAAGTTTCTTCCTTTCGTTCCTGGTTCCTTTTTTTTTTTTTTTTTCATTAAAAATATATATACATATATTATATATATATATATATATATATATATATTTATTTATTTATTTATTTATTTAAAATTATGTTCATGTAATAAAATTTTTCTTTTGAAAGGACAATAATAAATTTATTTAATAAATAAAAATATATTTATCTATACTTATATATGTATACATATTTTTTAATATATTTATTTGTATTATTATAAAAAGAGAAAAAAAATATATATATTTAATATATAAATAAATATATATAATAAATATGTTGTAATATATTCTATAATAAATATGTAGTTAAAATATATGGGATATAATAATATATAAAAAAATAAATATATATATATATATATATATATATATATATATATATATATATAATATATAATATATATATATATTTTTTCCATATAATAATATATTAAATTAATCTTATTATCCTATAACATCTTCTTAATAATATATATATATATATTATATACATAAGTTTATGTTAAATTTGTAATATGCTTTGCTTTCCATTTATTTC